>NW_006408610.1:10792968-10823145 GCF_000296735.1 Chrysochloris asiatica | reverse complement strand
AGTTCACTTATTGTTTCCTCTGTCCCCTCCATTCTACTTTTGAGCTCATCCACTTAACTTTTTGTTTCAATTATTGTATTTTTCTCTTCTACAATTACCATTTGGTACTTTCTTATATCTTCTAACACTTTACTGAATCTATTTCTTTGCAGAGATTTTCTATTTTTCATTTATTTTCTAGCATGTTCCTTGTTTCTCATTGAAGCCTTTTTAAATGATGGCTGTTTTGGAATCTTTGGCAGATGATTCTAGTGTCTCTGTCATTTTAGTGTTGACATCTATTACGTGTCAGTACAACAGGGCAGTAGTCAAAGCCCTTTGACTAAAGAGAACAAGCTTTTGTTGGAGCTTTTAATATTTATGACCACTGGTGTTTCAGAGGTGTTAGCTTTATTAGTTTCAAGTCTGGGACATCTGCTAACTAAGAAGGAGGGAGGAAAGAAGGGAGGAAGAAAAATACCTGGGGAATGCAGCATTGTGTCATTCATTAGTTTCAAAGGTCTTTAGCCAGCACACTTTCTTCTCTCCCCCTTTGAGAGTCTTGTTATATTTGTTTTATACACAATGCCCAGGATTTTGTTGTTGTTGTTGTACCTATACTCAGTTCTACTAAGCTGGTCACTATTCCTGAACTTTTCCAATGAACAGAGCTAGAGAGAAAATTAGAATGAAATTCATCATGAATTAAGACTGGTAATTCAAAATTAAAATTCTGCCCCATGGTAGTTTTACTTAACCTCTTTGATCTCAAAATGTATCTCCTTTCTCTGAAATTTTATAATTACTTGATGTCCTTCCTTGTCAAGTATATCCTGGTTAAGATTTTTATTTCATGACAAACTCTATGTAATTGTCTTAATGATCTTATAGAAACCTCATATGATCTTTTAGATAAAAACTACAAATCTCCTTATGACCCTTTGTACCAGGAGATGCCGACTAGCTCAGTAAGCTCTTGGTCTAGAAGAAAGTGTCGTCAGTATGGTTCAGTGTCCTCTAAATGGATGTTACACAGTCTTAGCAAAACAGAACAAATCACGATTTTGCTTTGAAACTAAGATTCATTTTATTTATGCCTTTGGGATTATTGCTTGTTCTGTTGTCTAAGTTTTACAGTCAGAGAATCTGCATCAAAACCTTTATCAGTTTTTTTCTCACATATTCATCAGTATAATTTGTGGAAAGGTAGTGTGGACAAGTAAAGAATTTGATCTAGGTTTAAGTTATAGTTCTATGTGACATTGTTGTTAAGTGTCGACAAATTGTTTCCAACTCATAACATCCCTGTGTAGGTTTTCCAAGGAGTGGCTGGTGGGTTTGTACTGCCGACCTTTTGGTTAGCTGTCCAGTGTCCATCCTACAGTGCCCAGCCAGGACATTATATTGGAAAAGGTATTAGCTTGTCTGGGAGCTTCAAGTACCTTAACTGAAAAAATTAAATAAGAATATCTACCATAGAAGGCTATTTTTTAATTCATTTATTTATCCTTTCTTTCAACAGATATCCACTGAGTGCCTACTATGTGTTGAAAACTATTCTTATTGCTTGCTATATACAGTACTAAATAGGAGATAAATAAATCCTATTCCGACAAACTGTATTTTGAATTTTTTAAGTTTTAAGCATGTCTTGAAAGTCACCCTATCTGGCTGCAGTGTAGAAACAAGATCACTGCCAACGAATTGATTCTGACTCCTAGTGACGCTATGTGATAGAGTAGAACTGCCCCACAGGGTTTCTGACGCTGCTTCCCAGATTGTCTCCTACAGAGCAGCTGCTGGGTTCGAACTACCCTTCTTATTGTTATCAGCCCAGCCTCCAGGACTCACTAGAAAAAGGATTGTTGCTGTTGTTGTTGTCATGTACAGGGTTTCTGAGGAGCAGCTGGTGAGCTCGAACTTCCTACCTTGCAGTTTGAACCACCTTGCAGTTCAGCGATTTAAGCCACAGCACCATACCAGGACTCCAGAAAAAGGGTGGGAGTAGAGGCCTATTAGGAGACTGCTGTAGGACACTAGTGAAAGGCAATGAGGGGTGGACCTGGGATGATAATAGAGGAGATGGAAAAAAGAGGTGGCATTTGAGTGGTGTTTAGGAATTAGATATCAGTTGTTGTTATTAGGTGACTTCGAGTTGGTACTGACTCATAGCGACCTTATGCACAGGAGAACAATACACTGGCCGATCCTGGGCCAACCTCACTATTATTCCCATGCTTAAGTACATGGATGCTGCTACTTGGCCAATCCATCTGGTTGGGGGTCTTCCTCTTTTTCTCTGACCATCCACATAACCAAACAGGATATCCTTCTCCAGCAACTGGTCCCTCCTGACAATATATCTGAAGTATGAGAGATGAAGTTTGGCCATCCTGGCCTCCAAGGAGCACTCTGGCTGTACTTCTTCCAACACAGATCTGTTGGTTCTTTTGGCAGCCCATGGCACTTTCAATATTCTCCTCCAACACCATAACTCAAAAGCATCAATTCTTCTACGGTCTTCCTTATTCACTGTCCAGCTTTCTTATCCAAGAAGAATGAAGTCCTTGACAACTTCAATCTTTTCTCTGTTGATAAGAATATTGTTTATTGGTCCAGTGGTGAGGATTTTTTTTTTTTTTCTTTACATTGAGATGTAAAGTCTGTCTCTCCTTCTTCCAATCACTGTGCTCTTTGATCTTCATCAGTAAATATTTTAAATTCACTTTCAGCAAGCAAGGTTGTATCATCTGCATATCGCAGGTTGTTAATGAGTCTTCCTCTAATCCTGATGCCATGTTTTTCTTCATAGTACCCAGCTTCTTGGATTATTTGCTCAGCATACAGGTTGAATAAGTATGGTGAAAGAATACAACCCTGTCGCACACCTCTCTTAATTTTAAACCATTCAGTGTCCCCATGTTCTGTTCGAAAAACTGCTTCTTGGTCCATGTACAGATTCCTCATGAGCATAATTAAGTGTTCCAGAATACTTATACTTCACAACGTTGTCCATAGCTTGTCATTATCCACACAATCAAAAGCCTTTGCGTAGTCAATAAAGCACAGGTTAACCTCTTTCTGATATTCTCTGCTTTCAGCCAAGATCCATTGGACAACAGCAATGATATCCTTCATTTCACGGCTTCTTCTGAATCTAGCTTGAACCTCAGGAAGTTCTCTGTAAGTGTATGCTTGCAGTCATTTCTGTACTACCTTTAGTAAAACTTTACTCTCATGGGATATCAAAGAGGTTGTCCGATGATTTACACATTCCGTTGGGTCACCTCTCTTTGGAATGGGCAAAAATATGGATCTCTTCCAATCAGTCATCTTCCAAATTTCTTGGCATAGATGAGTGAGTGCCTCCTGTGCCGCCTTACTTTCTTGAAAGATTTCAATGTTTATTCCATCAATTCCTGATGCCTTGTTCTTTGCCAATTCCTTCAAGTCCAATTCCTTGGACTTCCTCCTTCAGTATCATTGGCTCTTGATCATATTATACTTCTTAAAACGGTTGAACATTAGCCATTTCCTTTTGGTACAGTGACTCTGTGGATTCCTTCCATCTTCTCTTGATGCTTTCTGCATCATTCAATAATTTGCCCAGAGAATCCTTCAATAACGAAATCAAGCCTTGAATTTTTCCTTCAGTTCCCTCAGCTTGAGAAATGCTGAGCGTGTTCTTCCTCTTTGGTTTTCTGATTCCAAATTTTTGCACATTTTGTTGCAATGTTTGGCTTTATCTTCTCGAGCTGATCTTTGAAATTTTCTATTCAGCTCTTGTACCCACTCATTTCTTCCATTTGCTTTAGCATCTCTACACTCAAGAGCAAGTTTCAGTGTGTCTTCTGGCATCCATTTTGACTTTGTCCTTCTTTCTTGTCTCCTTAATGAATTTTTACTTTCTTCCTGAATGATGTTCTTGATGTCATCCCACAACTCTTCTGGTCTTTGGTCTTTAGTGTTTAATGTATCAAATTTGTTCTTCAGATGATCTCTAAATTCAGGTGGGATATATTCAAGGTCATATTTTAGCTCTTGTGGACTTGTTTTCATTTTCTTCAGCTTCAGTTTGAATTTGCATATGAGTAATTGATGTTCTATTCCACAGTCTGCACCTGGCCTTGTTTTGACTGATGATATGGAGCTTTTCCATCATCTCTTTCCGCAGATGTAGTCAATTTGATTTCTATATATTCCATCTGGTGAGGTCCATGTGTATATTCATCTCTCATGCCATCTAAACAAGGTATTTGAAATGAACAAATCATTGATTTTTCAGAATTCTGTCATGTAATCTCCAGCATTATCTATCACCAAGGCCATATTTTCCAACTACTGATCCTTCCTCTTTGCTCCCAACCTTTGCATTCCAATCACCAGTAATGATCAATGCATCTTGATTGCATGTTTGATCAATTTCAGATTGAAGAATTTGGTAGAATTCTTCTATTTCGTCCTCACTGGCTTTAGTGGTTGGTGCATAAATTTGAATACTAGTGATATTAACTGGGTTTCCCTGTAGGCACGTGGATATTATCCTATCACAGGCAGTGTTGTATCTCATTTGACGATGAATGCAACACCATTCCTCTTCAATTTGTCATTCCCGGCATAGTTAACCATGTGGTTGTCAGATTCAAAATGGTCAATACCAGTCCATTTCAGCTCACTAATGTCTAAGATATTGATGTCTATGCATTCCATTTCATTTTGGACAACTTCCAATTTTCCCAGATTCATACTTTGTACATTCCATGTTCCGATTTTCAATGGATGTTTATAGCTGTTACTCTTCATTTTGAGTTGTGGCCCATCAGCAAATGAAGGTCCCACGGGCTTTTCTCCTATGGGCTTTACCCCATTCGCGTCATCACAGTCAGCTCTACTTTGAGGAGGCAGCTCTTCCTAGTCTCATTTTGAGTGCCTTCCAACCTGAGGGGCTCATTTTCTGGCACTATATCTGATAGTGTTTCTCTGCTATTCATAAGGTTTTCAGTGACCAAATATTCGGAAGTAGTTCCTCAGTCTTTGTTCCTAGTCTGTCTTTGTCTGGAACCTGTCCACCATGGGTGGCCCTGCTGGTATTTAAAATACTAGTGGCATAGCTTTCAGAATCACAGCAACTCACAAGCCACCACAGTACGACAAACTGACAATGAGTGGTGGTAAGTATCAGTGGCGGTGGTGGTGGTTATATGCTGTGGAGTCAGTTCCGACTCATAGTGACCCTGTACAAGGTTTCCGAGTTTGTGAATATTTACGGAAGCAAAAAGCCTCATCTTTCTCCCACGGAACAGCTGGGAGTTTCGAACTGCTGATCTTGCGATTCGCAGCCCGATAATTGAGTAGATGTTGAAGATAAAGAAAGGAGAGGAGTCCCGAGTGACTTACATGTCTCTGACTTTCACAACTAGCCATTTATGTTTCTGACTTTAGGCAGATGGTAGTTTCCTATCACTTTTATAGCATTTATCACAATTACAATTTTATTGTTACTTGTAAGATTATTTGTTTAATGGTTATCTCCTCTCTCCATACAGTAAGTGTATGAGAGCAAGAGCCCTGGAGTTTTCTTTATGTTGCAATTGCAACACCTGATATGGTGCTGTAGGATCAGCACTGGACTACCAATTGCAAGGTTGGCAGTTTAAACCCACCAGACACTCGTTGGAAATCCTATGCATGGTTGGAACAAATGCAACAGCACTTAACACCACCAACAACAAAACAATGTCGGACCTGAAAGTATATGCTCAACAAATTGCAGTTTATTTAAATTGCAATTTTAAATTGCAGTATGTTTGGGAGAAGCATGTTTGGGAAAGATGATTTTGTAAATGCAGTTTTTTGATATGTTAAATTTGAGGTGTTTATGAGACATCCCTAGTTAGACATATTAGTCTGGAGCTTAAGAGATAGTTTAAGGGACTTGAGAGCTATCTGAACAGAAATGGCAATTTAAGCCATTGAAGTAGAGAGATTCTCCATCAAGAGGGTATTGAGAAGAAAGGCTAGAACTAAGACTTAAAGAACTCTAACTTAAGAGACAAATAAGGAGAAGGAGCTTCAAAAGCAAGTAGGTAAAAGAGGAAAACCAGGAAAATTGTAATTAAAAGGAGTTGACACTGTTTTGATAAGTCAACCAAGATCAAGACTGAATGAAAACAAATGCAACTTTGGTAAATGTGTTGGTGAGTAAGTCATGTTGCTGTTGTTAATGAACCATTGAGTCAAATCTGACTTATCGTGACCCTGTATAGGATTTCTGAGGAATGGCTGGTAGCATCATGAAGTGCTAGCATCATGAAGAATGAATTGATGTAGGAAAACGCAGACAAGTCTTTAGATATTTGACTAAATAGAATGAGGGAAGAAAGCAATAGCTGGAAAGGGAAATATTAGTTCATTTGCTATTTTCAGCGAGGTGAGAGTCAGCCGTGTGTAGGTGCTGATGAAAAGAAGCTAGTAGAAAAGAAGAGGTTTAAGGTGGAGTGAGGGAGAGTAGAATAGGCACTGTGGCAGATAGTACCCACAGCACTGCTAGAAGACTTGCTGTACTTTACATAAGAACAACATCTCAGTTATTTTAATAGAAGGGAAAAAGGATGGATTCAGACTCAGCTTTAATAGGTTGTGGCTTCTATTTGCTCTTTCAGTGGAGTACAATTTGACGGTATCTTTTAAGAGTGAGTGAGTGAGTTTGAGGTGTAAATGGAATAGCATATGTGAAGGATCTAGTAAGGTACATATGATACATGGTAGATTTCTGTTACTTCCAACTTTAGAGAGTAGCCCTGCTGTTACAGTGGTTAAGTGCTCAGCCGTTAACCAAAAGGTTGAAGGTTCAAACCCATAAGCCATTCTGTGAGGGAAAGATGTGACAGTCTGCTGCCATAAGGATTATAGTCTTAGAAACCCTATGGGGCAGTTCTACTCTGTCCTATCCGATTGCTATTAGTCAGAATAGCTACAATGGCATCCAACCACAGTATAGTGTTAGAGAAATTTTGTATGGTTATGTATACATGGGGTTGCTATGAGTTGAAAATGACTAGATGGTACCTAACACAAGCAACAACAATCAGTATAGGATCAGCCCAATATAATGTGACTTGAGAACATTCAAAATATATCTTCTACAGCCTGCCAAGATGTTTGAAACTCTACTATAGGAAATTGTTTACTTTGGGTTAAAGCACTGTATGTTTTATAGATTCACAATTTAGTGGTATACATTATTTTAAATTAAAGCCAACTTCTACTTGATTTCAATCATTGTTAGTTCCTTCTTATATCCCTTTTGATGCTTTCCTGCAGATTCAACCTTCAACTAGTCCCTAGGACCAGCCTGACTCTAAGCAGGAAGAATATAAGATGCATCAACCCAACACTTTGAACTTAGCATCAAGTCACCTTGACTACTAGACCAGCCTTGACTTTGTGCGCTAGTTCTGAGATGCATAATTTTTCCTTATTCCTGAGATTTTGTCTCCACCTCTTTCTCCTGCTTTAATAACTGACTCCCTGTGCCTGAAGCCCTGACTTAGTGAATGCCACTCCCTTTGTTCTTCTCTAGCCCAAGCCCTGTTCAGGGACTAGAATTCTGTCTGCTCCTAGTTCAGTGGGTTGGCCCTAATTAACAGGCTACCTGCTGCTCTCTGCCTCTGTGAGTACTCTCTCCTTCTAGATCAAGGATTTTCAAACAGTGGTCCTCAAAACAGGCAGCATGAACATCCCACAAGGACATGTTAGAAATGCACAGTATTGGGCCCCACCCCCAGAGTTTCTGATTCAGTGGTTCTGGAGGTGGGATGCAGCAAGCTGTGTTTGAATGAGCCCTCCTGGTTATTCTGATGCACCCTGAAGTTTGAAAATTACTGCACCGCAACTACCTGCTGCTTTCTAGGGCATCCAATTATACTGTGTTAAACCATTAAGATGCACACCTATATTGTTTTCCCATCCACCTTCTCTGTCTCGTTGACTTCATTTTCAGCATGTATAGTTGTACCACCACATCTTTGTGAATTGAGTCTTATATAGAATTAGAAAAGCTGTAGTGTGTAGTCAAAGGTTTGATAAACTGACCTCTCTATATATTTATCTTAACACTCCCCAAAGAATAAAGTCATGTATTAGCATGTTCTAATGTTTGCTATTGAATTACTAATCCAGTATGTGTTTATTTCATTATAGAACTGCATTAATAGATAACTATTGGGCAGCAGTTTGTATTATGCTTTGTGGTAGACACTAGACATAAAAAATGATCATTTCTGAGTTAAGTGATACAAACCAATTATGTTCTGCAGAAAAAATACACTAATGAGAGTCTTTACACAAAGTACATTTGTTTCCTATAAATTATGCTTTATATCATTTAAAAGTCAATGTTCCAAAATATACTTCAGTAAACCCAAAGAATTTCGATTTCCTGAATCAGATAGCAGACTGAGTTACAAGTATGGGTGAAATTAAGAGAGAATGGGTTTTATATTTGGTCAGATCATATTAAAACTTTTTTCCCCAAAAAAACCATAGCCTTGTGTAAAGAGATGAAAGACATCAATTTTATAAGTTTCAACGCTGGAAAAAGCAGTTGTTGGGAAACAGAATAATCTTAATTGGCAAAAATAAGGGATTGAAATAAAAATGATTTTTTATGGAGTTAAGTGTAAATAAAGATCATTGGAATCATACAAAAGAGCAGAGATCGTCAAAGAATTTTATGTGAATTAAATGTGGGGTTCTAGTTAGCTAAAATAAGAGCCAGCTTAAGAGGTTCCTATACTAGCATCTTTTTAATAAAAATTGTGCAATTTAAAATGACCTTAATTTTTATTTTCTTCTTATATAAATAATGCCTATTAAATTATTAGAAGGTTAATGTGTAAACAATAAAATAAAACTGGCAGATTCTTTTGGACTCACTAACATGACATACATGATCTATGGGTCACTAAGATGACATATTTCCTATAGGATTATATATAAACACAAGTGGATTGAGCAAATAAGATAGATGCAATTATACAACTTTTAAACTTGGGGAAAAAAAATGTACATAATCTCTCCCAACTCCCTTGTTACCTTGGTAACATCATCAAATGACTTCTGTCCAAGAACTCTAATGAGCTGCACATAGCTCACCTGCTGACCTGTCAACTCTCTGTCCTTTGAAAATCATATAGACTGATGGTCACGTAAGTCTAAGGCTATGCTGTGAATTTTTAAACAATTACTAAATTTACTCTTTTGCCAAATTCTTAATTCCACAAACAATGGTAATATTTTACAGTCAGATTGCATGGAAAGAAAATATATTGTCACGTGTATTTGAATTGGCAGTAAATTAACATCATATTTAGTAAAATACCTACTTTAATAATATTAACTCTTAATGTTAAAAAGACAAAAGCATTTATCCTTCTGTTTGGGAAATTTATATATATACATTCAAAGACTTAAAAAGGTTTTGTTAACTCTTTTTAAAATAGAGTAATATGAAATTCAGAGAATATGAAAACTGAAAGGCTGCTTAAAAATGACGTAATTTAGCTCTTTATTTTGTGGTTTGGAAAATTTTAGGATTAAGGAATTAAAATGATTTGCCCTAGTCACAGTTCTAAGTGATGGCAGAGATTAGAGAATGATCTAGAGAGTTTGGCATCTGTTACCTAGGCTTGAAGTCCTTATTTTCCTACAATAGATTCCCTTCACCCCAAATCTTTCCATACTATAAACATAACATGAAATAAAATTTTGATAAGAAAAAATTCACCATAATCCCACCACTTCAATAAAATATTTTTCTTTATTCTCTTTTCATCCTTGAATATATATATATAGTCCTGTTAATGGCACTGCAGGTTAATGAGCTGGACTGCAAAGTTGGTTTGAGCCACAAGATCAGTGGTTCAAGCTCCCAAGAAACCCTATACAGGGTCACTATGGGTTGGAAGTGACTCAATGGCACTTTACAACAGCAACAATATATTCTTGCAATGTTGTTTTTTAATCAAATATTTTTTTACATTGTTACCTAGATTTTCAAAATCATTTCAAATGTTTGTATAGTACTCACATGAGTTTACACATTATTATGTATATTTAGTATATATAACAAGTTAGTTTGTCATACTGTGGTGGCTTGTATGTTGTGATGCTTGAAACTATGCCACCTGTGTTTTAAATACCAACAGGGCCACCCATGGTGAGCAGGTTTCTGTGGAGCTTCAGCCTAAGACAGACTAGGAAGAAGGGTAATAGAATCACTTCTGAATGGTTAGCCACTGAAAACCTTAGGAATAGCCATGAAGCATAGGGAAGGTAAGCCCCTCAGGCAATCAAAGTACGATTGAGGAAGAGCTGCCTCTTCAAAGTAGAGTTGAACCTTTTGTGACATGAATGGAGCAAAGCTTTCAAGACCATTTGCTGATGGGGCACAATTCAAAATAAGAAGAAACAGCTGCAAAAATTCATTAATAATATAAACATGGAATTATGCAGTACAAATCGATGAAGTTGGAAGTTGTCAAAAATGAAACGGAACACATAAAGATTGATATCCTAGGAATTAGTGAGCTGAAATGTTCTGCTGTTGGCCATTTTGAATTGGAGAATCATATGGTTTACTATGCTGGGAATGACACATTGAAAAGGAATGGCAGCACGTTCATTGTCAAGCAGAACATTTCAAGATCCATCTTGAAGTACAATGTTGTCTGTAATAGGATCATAGTCATAAAACCACAAGGAAGACCACTGTTATTCCGATTTATGCACCAACTACTAAAGCCAGTGAAGACATGTAAATTAGGTGATCAACATGAAAATGAAAGAAAATAAAACCCAGCAGGATTGCTTTGGAATCACTAGCATGGCATATATGTTACATATTTCCTAAAGGATTATATGTAAACACAAGTGTATTGAGCAAATGAAATAGATGAAATAAGTGTGAATCTTAAAATGAGAATAAATAACATACAAAACCTCTCACAACTTTACTGTTATGGAGAATTCTACCAACTTCTTCAGTCTGAAATTGATGAAACACGCAATCAAGATGCATTGATTATTATTAGTGATTGGAATGTGAAAGTTGGAAGCAAAGGAGAAGGATCTATAGCTGGAAAATATGGCCTTGGTGATAGAAATTATGCTGTAGACCATATAATAGAGTTATTGCAAATATCTTTTTCAACAAAATAAGCAGCAGTTATGCACATGGACTTTACCATATAGAATGCACAGAAATCAATTGAGCTACACCTGTGGGAAGAGATGATGGAGAAACTCAGTAACATCAGTCAAAACAAGATCAGGGGCCAACCTAAGGAACATCAATTGCTCATATAAAAGATATTTGCAATGATTAAGTGATATGATCTCATATATAACTTCAGGCTGAAGCTGAAGAAAACTAAAACAAGTACACAAGAGCCAAAATATACCACCTAAATTTAGAGACAATTTGATGCATTAGACACTAATGACCAGAAGAATTGTGGGATAATATCAAGATAATATCAAGAGCATCATACATGAAGACAGCAAAAGGTCATTAAAAAGACAAGAAAGAAAGAAAGACCAAAATTGTATGTCAGAAGAGACTCTAAACTTGTTCTTGAAAGTAGAGAATCTAAAGTGACTCTAGAAGATGAGGAAATAAAAGAGCTGATGGAAAAACTTCAAGTTTGGGAAGACAAATGAATTATAATGAAATGTGCAAAGACCTGAAATTAGAAAACCAAGAAGGAAGAACAAGCTCGGCATTTTTCATCTGAAAGAACTGAATGAAGTTCAAGCTTCTGGTTGCAGTACTGAAGGATTCTATGCATAAAGCATCAGAAGATGAAAAGAGGAATACACAGAGACACTGCACCAAAAAGAATTGGTGGATACTCAATCATTTCAAGAGGCAGCTTTTGATCAAGTACCGATGGTATTGAAGGAAGAAGTCCAAGCTGCACTGAAGGCTTTGGTGAAAAGCAAAGCTACAAGAATTGACAAAATACAAATTGAAATGTTTCAACAAGTAGATGCAGCACTGGAGGCACTCTGAGTCAAGAAATTTGGACACAGCTATGTGGTCAACTGATTGGAAGAGATCCATATTTGTGCTCATCAAAAGAAAGGTGATCCAATGGAATGTGGAAATAGTCGAACAATATCATTAATACCACATTAAAATTTTGCTGAAGATAATTCAAAAACATTTGTAGCATTCCATCAACCAGGAACTGCAGAAATTCAAGCTTAATTCAGACAAGGACATGGAATGAGGAATATCATTACTGACATCAGATGGCTCTTTGCTGAAAGCAGCGAACACCAGAAAGATATTTACTTGTGCTTTACTGACTATGCAAAGGCATTTGACTGTGTGGATTATAACAAACTATGGATAACATTGCGAAGAATGGTATTCCAGAAAACTCAGTTGTGCTCATGTGGAACCTGTATAATAGACCAAGAGGTAGTCATTCAAAGAGAATAAGAGGATACTGAATGGTTTAAATTCAGGAAAGATGTCTGCCAGGGTTATACTCTTTTACCATACTTTTTCACTTTGTATGCTGAACAAATAATTCGAGAACATGGGTTATATGGAGAAGAACGTGACATCAGGATTGGAGGAAGACTCATTAACAATTTACGATATGCAGATGATGCTAGGTTTTAAGTCCTCTTCCCTCTTCAGATGACAACCTAGCTTGTTAGAAGGGAAGAGGACTTAAAATACTTACTGATTATCCAAGACTACAGCCTTCAGTATGGATTGCACCTCAGTATAAGGAATACAAAAATCCTCACAACTGGCCCAATAAATAACATGATAAATGGACAAAAGACTTAAGCAATCAAAGACTTAGTCTTGCTGAAACTCACAATCAACACTAATGAAAGCAGAAGTCAAGAGATCAAACTACATATTGCGCTAGGCAAATCTTCTAACAGCTACAAAAGACCTCTGTCAAGTGTTAAGGAGCAAATACGTCACTTTGAGGACTAAGGTGCATATAATCCAAGCCATGGTATTTTCAGTTGCCTTGTTGTTGTTGTTAGGTGTCATCAAGTCGTTTACCGACTCATAGCAACGTTATGCACAGCAGAACAAAACACTGTCCTGTCCGATCCTGGGCCAACATCACTACAGTTGCCATGCTTGAGTCCATTGATGCTGCCACTTGGCCAATCCATCTCAAGGGGTGGGGGGGATCTTCCTGTTTTTCTCTGACCCTCCACAGAACCAAACATGATATCCTTCTCCAGCGACTGGTCCCTCCTGACAATATGTCCGAAGTATGAGAAATGATGTTTGACCATCCTGGCCTCCAAAGAGCACTCTGGCTGCACTTCTTCCGACACAGATCTGTTGGTTCTTTTGGCAATCCATGGCACTTTCAATATTCTCCTCCAACACCATAACTCAAATGCATCAATTCTTCTATGGTCTTTCTTATTCACTGTCCAGCTTTTGCATGCATATCAGGTTATTGTAAATACCATGGCTTGGCTCAGGCATCTTTGCTCTTCAACAGTTTAAAAAGGTCTTGTGCAGCAGATTTGTCTAATGCAATACGTTGTTTGATTTCTTGACTGCTGCTTCCATGAGTGTTGATAGTTGATCCAAGAAGAATGAAGTCCTTGACAACTTCAATCTTTACTCCATTGTTAATGTTGTTTATTGGTCCAGTGGTGAGGATTTTTGTTTTCTTTACATTGAGATGTGATCCATATGGAAGGCTGTGCTCTTTGATCTTCATCAGTAAATGTTTTAAGTCCTCTTCACTTTCAGCAAGCAAAGACCACCGCCTTCTGTATGGATTGCATCTCAATTTAAAGAAAACAAAACAAAAATCCTTCATTCTTCTTGGATCAAAACTCATGGAAGCAGCAGTCAAGAAATCAAATGACGTATTGTGGCAAATCTGCTGCACAACACCTTTTTAAAGTGTTGAAGAGCAAAGATGTCAGTTTGAGGACTAAGGTGCCCTTGACCCAAGCCACGGTATTTTCAATAACCTCATATGCATGTGAAAGCTGGACAGTAAATAAGGAAGACCATAGAAGAATTGATGCTTTTGAGTTATGGTGTTGGAGGAGAATATTGATAATGCCATGGGCTTCCAAAAGAACCAACAGATCTCTGTTGGAAGAAGTGCAGCCAGAGTGCTCCTGGGAGGCCAAGATGGCCAAACTTCATCTCTCATACTTCGGACATGTTGTCAGGAGGGACCAGTCTCTGGAGAAGAATATCATGTTTGATAAGGTGGAGGGTCAGAGAAAAAGAGGAAGACCCCCGATACGGACTGGCAAAGTGGCAGCATCAATGGGTTTAAGTGTGTCAACCATCATGAGGGTGGCCCAGGAATGGGCAATGTTTCGTTCTGCTGTGCATAGGGTTGCTATGAGTCAGTACCAACTCGATGGCACCTAACAACAACAACAACAAATTATATTTCCCCATTTTATAAGATCAATACAATAGAATACAAAATGTTTGGAAACTACAGAAACGATAGTCCATTTCATACTTGCATTTTCATTGTCAATCTTTATAATATCATTTTTTTCAAACTCTCATTTACAGATAACAGATAGAACAAAATAAATGTACATTTCCTTACCTGGATACATGCACGTGTGACATATGAAAAGAGAAAGAAGGGAAGGAAAGAGGAAAGAATGGAGAGAAGAAGGGAAGTGGGAAGATCAGTTACACCTCATCTTAAAATGCCAGCAACAGATGTTCTGCCCTGGTTTTCTTGTTAAGGAAATAAATCTATATAAGACAGAAGCAGCTAATCTGAGCAAATAGGCTTTCATTATACATTATTGAAAATTTACTCTAATAGTGAAATTGCTTAGCAAAGAGAAGAAAACCAGAATTTTTATTAATAAACAAGAATTTTGACAAGTGAAAAACAAAATATGTTTTTTATTCATGTGAGTAATCCTATAAGATGGGTTGTAATGAGTTTTATAAACATATTATACAATGGAAAATTTACTCAGAATAGAGCTAATTGAACATTGTTAAATTTCTAATACAATATTATGGGTTTTTTTTTTAATTTAAAAACTTTTGGTTGAGATAGCAATTTCAAATTTTGAATAGGAAAATAATTCACGATAAGGTATGTTATTGTTGTTAGAGTACAGTTGGGTCGGTTCCAACTCATAGTGACTCTGTATAGGGCTTCTAAGACTTTATATCTTCTTGGGAGCAGAAAGTCTCATCTTTTTCCTTCGGAGTTAGCTTAAGCAGTGGACTTTATAGTTCTCAGTACAGTGCTTATTGTATGAAGATGTATGAAGTGTTCATTTATTTATCTCTCAGCTTATCGTGTAATTTAGACAGCTAAATTTATTTAGAAATTCATAGCAAAACTATAAAAAGTTATGCCTCATTTGTTAGGCTTTTTGGACTGTTCCATTAAAATGTAATTTTCCAGAGAGTGTAATGGGTTACGTATTGGGCTCCTAACTAAAAGGCCAACAGTTCAAATACACTAGCCACTCTGTGTGGAAAAGATGAAGCTTTCTGCTTCCATGAAGGAGAAAGAGGAGGCTTTCTGCTCCTGTAAAGATTTACAGCCTCGGAAATCCTGTACAGGATTGCTATGAGTTGGAACCGACTCCACAGCACTTAACAACAACAACAACAAACCCTACACAGGGTCACTATAAGGAGGACATTTGTGGAACAAATTCCATATCCGATCACAATTTTGAAGTTCCTTTATACATGTGTGTGTGTGTGTCACTTCTGCTGGTTCTCTAGAAGGCCTGACTAAAATGCCAGCTATCGAACAGAGTCGGTGTTAGAGGAAGCTGTCCTGATGGCATAGAAGGGGAAAATGAAAACAAAATGGATTTTTCCAGAAACATTTTGAAGCTCATATTTAAGGAATCGGTTTATGTGACTGTGGAGGGCTGGCAAGTCCAAAATCTGTGGGTCAGAAAGAGACTAGAGATAGATTCCCATAGTCTTGTGTCCCCAAATCTGTAGGTCAGGCAATGAGAAGAAACGAAGGCGTTCTGGCAAGGCGTCTGTCCACACTCTGGCGCCAGATTATAGCCTAGGGAATCTTCCTTTTTGTTCATAAAGACCTTCAACTGCTTGGTTGAGGCCCACCCACATTATGAAAAGTGATCGGCTTTATATCAGGCCAAACTGATTTGACCACATGGGATTTTAAAAGTCACTAGACTAATGTTTTTGTCAGACAACTAGACACCATACCCTACCCAAGTTAATATAGGGATTAACCATCCCAATGCTCTAGGCTAGAAAACTAGATACTGAGTGAGTTAAAATTATGTCTGAAATTAAAAGTAAATGGTTTTATCCTTGGTCATGTCCTTTTGAAACACTTTTTAAAAAAAAATTCATCTCTTGGCTAAAGACATTGAAGACCAATTTTATAGGTTTCAAAGCATCAGAACCAAAATTCAGAATGGTCTTAATTTTCAAGAATGGGGGTTGAAATAAAAATATTATTTTGATAGAATTAAGTGTAAAAAATATTAAATTCATACAAAAGGGCAGAGATTGTACCTCAAAGAGCTGAGTACTGTGAAATAGATTTAATAATGGCATGATTTGCAAAGACAGAGGCAGAGGGTAGAAAAACCTCGAAGGATAGTGCTGATGTACAGGTTACCCTTACTTCTTCTGTTTCTGAAATGGTGAACCAGGGAGCAGTGACCACAGCCTGGAGACAGCACGTGCATGTGGAGAAGGTTACCCAGCAGGAACTGCAAGTCCACAGTGAGATCTCAGAAAAGGAAGCGTCCTCACTCTCTTCCCTGTGGTGCTGTTAGATTTCATGAATGTAGTCCGTACAGGTCAACCTCCTGAGGTGCAGAGCGGGGTGGAAAAGAGTAGAGAGTGGATCTGGAGACGCAAACAGAGGATATCCAGGAATCCACTCCTCTGGTCCGTTGTCGGTAGATTGTTTGTGTCCACCATAAGAGGCACGCAAAATCCCATCACTGTATCATCAAGGGGTAATGTTAATTCTGTCATACTATCACCTGAAAACTAGACTATTTCCACTAGTGTTCTTCATCTAAGGTAAGTGATAAAGGGGGGGGGGGGAGGGAGGTAATCTATATAACACCACTTCTATAGCTGGTCAGAGGATCTAAGGTGGTTATCACAGCTGCATTTTTCCACCATACATTAAATGTTTCCTTGCCCTCTGCCCTGTGTTGGCAGGACAGAACTCTTGGTGGCACACTCTAAACCTGCTTCCTGTTGGTTGCCACAGTCTTCCACTGACTAAAACTATGGCAGCAGCCCAACATTGCCTTGGTAAATGGCATTAAGGCCAGTACAGAGATCTCTTTATCTGCCACTTGCTTCAGCAGCATAAGGAGCCAAAGTGGCCAGATTCCAGTTCACTGGGACCGGGATTCTGTTCCCTGGTGAAACTGTTCCTCCCTTGAGCACTAGGACCTTCAAACCTATTGAACCCAAAGTCATAGAAAGAAGATGTGAAAAATCTTTAGGTGAGTTAGGGCCTTTCCCTCCTCCACTTGCACATTCTGGAGATTGGGGAGATGGCACCATAAATTGATTACTGGCTTAAGGTGTACAGCCTCGGAAACCCTGTACAGGGTCGCTATGAGTCGGAACCGACTCCACGGCACATCACCACCACCACCACCACCATAGTACAGCAACCCAACTCTGCAGGATTGTCTCTCAGCTGACACCTAACTGTATGTTCAGCTTTTCTGTAGTGCTAATTGCTTTTGGAAAATATGGTGCTTAGTAAGATCAATAAATTCTGTGGATATGCATGTGGAAGTGCCTAACTTCATTTGCCAAAATTTACCTCCTGCTCTGAGTCAGTGCTACTTTATAATGCATTATTTAGTGTAGCTAGGTACTTGTTGGCGGTCCACGATCTTTTTATCACCAGTCCACAGGGAGACAAGTACCAAAACAGAGTATGAATTCAGAAATGTATAGCATTTTACCGTTGCTGTGACATCCAAGTACAAACAATGTGTTTTATTAAGTTTTATAAAATTATTGATCCATGATGGATGGAGAACTAAAAAAAAAAACAATCAACACAGCTGGTCTTCCATCACAGAGAGTTGGAGAAGCACCATGGCAATGGCTAGACTGTCCGTAAGTCTGTGGATGGATGTGCCCACAGAGGCTCTGCAGCAGGGAAGGCAAACCCAGATGCGGAATATGTGTCTTAGCTCTGGGATGTGAGAGGAGCAACGCCCCAACAAACAGTACCCCATCTTACTGTGCAACCATCATCCTACCCAGCAATTGCCCACCATTGCCTTTTGAATGATGGTCATCAGTCTCATTTTCTTATATGTTCTGCCACTAAGAATGCATCTTTTAAATTTATCATCTGTTTTTTTTTTCTTATTTCTACTACCACTCTGTAAGCCTCTCTCTCTCTTGCCAGAATGGTGATAAATGGTGATGCTAATAAAAGCAGCAGCGAACACCGACTGAAGCCTTCCTACTCATCTGGCCCTATTCTAAGCTTTAAAAGTATAAAAACTTTTCAAATTAGCCAACGACCCTTTGAGATACGTTCTAGTATAACTCTTGCTTTACGGATGAAGACTTGGAAGCAACGAGAGTGTAAGCAATCTGCCTCAGTGCTGTAGAACTGCTAAGTATAGAGTCAGGATATGAACTCGGGCAGTCTGGTACTGCAGGTCACGTTCCCCACCATCTTACGATACTAGTGCATTTTACACATCAAGAAACTAGGTCTTCGGGAGATAGAAACAAGGTCAAAAGGCTAGTAAAGAGTGGGATTTCAAACCAGAATGGCTTGACTTCAAAACCCATGCTCTAATTAAACAGCCTTCCTACTCTACCCACCCACCCACCCACATCAAACTGACTAATTGAAAATCTCCATTAGGCGAGTCCAAAAAGATTTGTTTTTATAAAAAATAAATTTATTGATGTAAGATATTGTAACATAAAAACTTCGATTTGACCATTTAAGTGTGTTAATTAACAGTAGTATTAATTAACAGTGTTATGCACCTTTCACCAGTATTTGTTTCCAAAACTTTTCCAGCACCCCAAACAGAAATACCGTACCTACCCATTAAGCAAAATCTCCCCATTCTCCTCTCCTTTTGGTACCTAGTAAGCACTAAATTACTTTGGTCTCAGTGTATTTGCCTATTCTAGATATTTCATAGAAATGGAAGCACACAACAATGATCTATTTGTGTCTGTCTGATGTATTTGCCATAATGTTGTCTGGGCTTGCCCATGTCCTAGCACACATTCAAACTTCCTTTTTATGGCTGAATAAACTTCCATCGCATGGCCTTAGCAGATTCTGTTTACCCATTTATCTGCTGATGGACTCTTCACTGTTTTGCTACTGTGAGTAATGCTTCCGTGAACACTGGCGCACGCGAGAAGCTGTATTTTTGACAAGCACATAAGTTTAAGAGAGACACTGAGCTCAATGGAGTGTGGAATCAGACAATACAAAGTGTGAGATCCAGGATACCCCATTAAGCCTCCAGTCTTCCTCCTCTAAACCAGAAATAATAAAGACTTTTAATTATAGCTTGTATTTAGCCACTACTCGCTGCTGTTCAATCTTGGAGCTTCATCTGCGTGGTTTCTTTTGATCAAAATACTCAATTCCTCAGATTGTGATGATAGTTAGATGAAGCACCATACAGTTGTACTCATGTAGTGTCTGGTGCAGTCAACTTCCAATACATATACGTCAATATTATTAATCTGTCTCTGTTGTGTCTGCCTCCCCTCTGGATAGGAAGGCTCTTGCAGCTGCAGATGCATGTCTTAGTCATGTCTGTATCTCTCCAGGATCGGGCTCTTAGCAGGTGTCCAACAGTTGTAAAAATCTATTGACATGAAAACCACAATTGTGCTCTCTGCCAGGCTTCAGGGCCCTGGATGATTTGTAAGCTGGCAGGAGCATCTTGCTTTTCATTTTGTCTACACCATTCTCAAATCCTCCCATAAATCTGAGCAGCACATACTTCAGTAATTATGTTTTTCCTTGAAAGATAAGGGCAGGGTAGCATAGATTTGTGAAACCTTTTGTAGATGAAAATGGAAAAATGAGGTACCGTGGACAAATGTCACTTTCTCAGAATAATGTAAGATGGGGGGGTTGGATATGATTATGTTCAAGGTTCCATGGAGCACATGAGTGGTGACATTGCCAACTCTCCTGTCTACGTTGGAATTCTCATGGAGGCATCGTGGCCCCTGGTGTGGCAGTGTCTGTTAGAATCTGTGTGAAATACAGATCAGGGAACACCTCAGTAGGGTCCCCAGCAGGTCCCACATAGGCATTCACCCTCAGGGGCCCTGGGAAAGAGTTGGAGGAGCAAGGACCACCAGTCCTTGTGGTCATTTCTAGGTAAGGGATTAACCTTCCCAGTTTACCCAGGAATTTAGGGTTGCCTAGGACACGTGATGTTCATTGCTAAAACTGAGGAAGTTGTGGGAAAACCTATGTCCACAGAAGCTCAGCCTCTTTCCTTTTTGGCACTGAGGGCCATCCCATAGATTCTGCTCTATTGATGAGGGTACAACCCCATGGTCTCCGGACCTGCTACAGGTGAATGGTAGCAAAAGAGACTGAGGTAGGCCCATCTTGGAAGTAAGATCCACAGAACAGAAAGAAGCAGCCGTATCTGTTTTAGCTAAGGTGGAAAGGTTCCATCGAGTTCCGAGAAACACTAGGAAGCAATGCAGCAGACCATTATAAAAATTTGTTATAAAGATAAATTTGTGTATACATTTTATTTAAATATAAATATAAAATAAATTTGTTTATAAAAATTTGTTATAAATATAAAAAAAAATTGTTATAAACATAAAATAAATTTGTTTTTGGCAGGATGTCCTAGGGTTAGGAAGAATGCACAAAATATATAATACAGCCCTGTGCAAAGGAACAGGAGAAAGATTTAAGAATATGCCCGAGGTTCTTCAATGCATCCACACCTTAGACCAGGGGAGGGGAATGTCTCACTCGAGGACACCGTATGGCCCACAGTATCATTTGGTCTGGCCCTGCCAAGGCACCGCAGTTCCAGCCATCACGTTGGTGTTGTCTAGTTGGTTTGGACTCATAGGGACCCAATACAGAGTTTCAAAGGAATGGCTGGTGAATTTGAACCACCGACCTTCTGATTCCAACCCACCTTTTGATCCTGTGCTTATCCTACAGCGCCATACCAGGATTCCAGCTATCACATTGTTGTTATTGTTGTTGTTAAGTGCCATCAATTAGGTTCAAACCCCTAGCGACCCTGTATAGTGTTTCCGAGGAGCTGGTGGTGAGCTTGAACCACTGACCTTATGCATCAAACCGACTTTGCAGTCCAGTGCATTAACCCACAGCACCACGCCAGGACTCCATCAATGTTTGATCAAATATAGCAGGCGAATTTTTAAGCTGATAATTTTGTATGGTTCGTGAATGATGTTATACATTTTGTCAGAAGAAAGATTTCCCCTGCCCCGCCCTAGATCCTTGACTGCCCACAGTCCTGCATACATCCATACTCACACACCCTCCCCACACACATGGCTCTCCTCACCTTCCCTCCTACACATCCTCTGTCTACATGACCTCCGTGCTCCTAGACCAGAGCCATTGTGTTTTCCCAGCCGTATAGGAATGCTGAGCTCCTGGGTAAATTGCTTTCAGCCCTAACAGCCTCCTCTGCTCCCACAGATCTGCTCGACCCACCGTTTGGTGACTGAGTACCACATCTCCCCTGAGGGGAGTGGTCTGAGGCAGAGGGGTGGGTGTACATCTGTGTGTGATATTGGGTGGGAGACAGGTAAGATGAAAGTGCTTTAAAGGCAAGACCTCATAGGAAGTAGAGGCCAAGGCCAAGCTTCTCTATTCACTTAACTGGGCCTTGTGAGAGTCTGTCCAGGCACACAGTCCTGCACAGAGCTCAGGAGCATGGGCTTGTGCATCAGACAGGTTCAAATCCTGGCTCTGCCATTTACTGTATTTACAGCCCAGGGGAAATAGCTCTGATGGAGAAGAGGACATCCTAGGGGTGTTGTCCGGCATACACAGAAATTGAGTGTACAAAAAGCACACGGTGTGGAGCAGACCATCAAGGCACTCACACTCATTCTATGCGATCATCTCATTGAAATCTCCCCACAATCTGCCTTGTGGGTACTATTAGTGTCTTCTTGTTACAGATGAGAGAATGGAAGCCCAAGGACATGCTGCTAAAAGTAGGTAGCAGAGTGCCTACATGCTCAACCCCTACCCCTCTCTGCTTCAGGCCATGTTAAGTAGTTGCTTCCTTATTGCAACAGCAGAAAGAAGGGGTCTCTGTGAGGTCCAAGTGGGGTGGGTACGTACCAGTACCCAGAGTTCTTGAGTGAGAGCAGTGGTCAGGCGGCAGAGCTGAGCAGGTCTCTGGTCCTGTTCCCAAGCAGTCCCTGTTGGGAGCTGTAGGGTCCCATGGAGGAGCTGGACGCTAAATTGAGGAATGCAGTGTGGGAGGGGGACCTCAGCAGAGGCCTGTCTGCTGGCTTAAAGGGCGCTGGGTCAGGTCCTGCCTAGAACACTATCCAAAGACCTATTTCTACTCCCTTATCTGCGTCAACTCTTATCAGAAGACTATCTGGAAGTTCACAGAATTGATGGAGCAGTTGAAAGCCGGGGTGAGAATGCTCCACACAGCTAAGGGAAGCTGGGAACTAAAACAAAGTGAGTGCCATCCAGACACCCCGCACCCAGTTGCAGCTCTTGCCATTTGCTGCTCTATGAACCTGTGACTTTCTGATGCTGTCTCCAGACTCAAAGTCTTTCAGCACGTTTGTTTTCAGTGATGTCTACAGTCACAATCTTTATTGTGGTACAGATTTTATGGGTATGTACGCATGTCAAGACACACAAATTGAATGGATTTGTAGCTTGTAGTATACCAGTTATATCTCAATGACACCATTTTAAAAACTATAGTATGGGAGAGAGTTCTAGTCCCTGGTGCTGGAGAGCCAGGGAGCAGGGCAGCAAACAGGTCAGCTTCATGTCCTGCACAAACCAGACTGGCCATGAGACACAGCCACAGAGCCGTGTCCAGCTCTTGAGAGCTGGAACTATTACTGGGGGGTGAGTTGTTCGGAGGAAGTCAGATTGGTAGCTGATACTAGATTTTGATCTAATCTGCTAGCCAGCCCCAGTGTTTAGCTCATCCTCTAACCATCTTCTCTGGCTACCTCTTGAGGGAGTCCTTCCAAGCCCATCTGGGATGCAGAGCCCTCCACTAGGACCCTCACCTTTGTGTACTGAGACACCAGTCATCGTCTAGAACTTGTGTACTTACATAAGTGCCCCACAAATGGCTGAGGAGACATAAATTTGTGTTGTTAATTTTGTTGTTTAGTGCCGTCAAGTCAGTTTCAACTCATAACAACCCTGTTTCCAAGGAGTGGCTGGTGGGTTTGAACCACCAACCTTGTAGTCTAGTGCTTAACCTACAGTTCCACACCAGAACAAGCCATTTATTTATCTCAGGAGACACTGGTAAGGGGTTGGGAAACAGGCCAGAGAAGGAGAGGAAGCCAAGCAAGGGTGTAACCTCAGACAAAAGTCCTCTGAGGGTGGCCTCTGGGGT
The DNA here is from genome assembly GCF_000296735.1 of Chrysochloris asiatica. Taxonomy (NCBI): domain Eukaryota; kingdom Metazoa; phylum Chordata; class Mammalia; order Afrosoricida; family Chrysochloridae; genus Chrysochloris; species Chrysochloris asiatica. The sequence continues at coordinate 10,799,496 of NW_006408610.1, read as the reverse complement.
GTGAGCAGTACCCAGTGAAGGCAGAAGTGTTGGCTTTCATGCCCTACTCCTACATTCATTGGCTAGGGCAGGGGTGGGAGAGACGGGTTGAATGAAAACTCCCTGGCACTCCCAGCATTCTTTGCTTTAGGTTAAAGTCACTCCAGCAGACTAGGATGGTTTTTCCCAGAAGCGAGGCTGCTGACTTTTGGGGTGTGGAGATGGGGTAAGGAAGCACGAAAATGATCTGAATGGAATGCCAATGTTGTATTTTACAAGCAAGTACAAGGGAGCGTCAAAAGTTTGTGGAAACTGGAGTGAAAAGATTGTGTCATTTTCCCATTAACTTTTTGAAGCCTTCTCATATCTCTTTGAAATGCCAGAAAGTCCAGGACTTTGTAGAAATGGACACTGGTGTCTTGGGTCTCATGCTGCTAAGACAGAAAAGAACAGTGGAGGGCTATGACAAGCTGAAATACATTCTCTCCCAGTTTAGGGGGCTAGAAGTATGCATTCAAGGTGCCAGCTCTGGAGAAAGGGCCTTGTCATCAGTCTTACCCTGAGTCCAGCATTGGGCCCCAGGTGCAAAGGATGAGCTCCACTTATAGCTCTCTCTATGCCATTATGGGAGAAAAGAGGCCCCATCTTTGAATCTATAAATATTGCTGTTGTTAAGTGCCATCGAGTTGGTTCCAACTCATACACAACCCTGTATAGGGTTTCCTAGGAGCAGGTGGTAGATTTGAACGACCAGCCTTACTGTTAGCAGTCAAGTGCTTATCCTATAGCTCCACACCAGACTGCATATAAATATTACAGAGAGTCTTGAGCAAGTCTCAAACAGGAGTAAACACAAGACGGACACAATCATAGATCATGCAGGTGAGAGAAATCATAGACACCATGATGAGTTTCCAAAGTTCTGTCTCCACATGAGGATCTTTTATAGGGCACAGAGAACCAAGGAATCTCCTCCCACGGCAGCAGCCATGTCTCCCTTATGCACAGCAGGCCTGCAGAAAGCGGAAGGGACTATTGCAGATAGGAAAGCTTACAAATTCAGGTTCTCAGGATGTGATATCACAGCTGGCAACCATTAAAGACTGTGTTCAGGTATGTTCCTGAGAGGCTTTCCTTTTGAAACTTTCTGTTCAGCTCTTTTATTTCATCATTAGCTAGTCTACTTTCAAGAGCTAGTTTCAGAGTTTCTTCAGTCATCCACTTTGGTCTTTTCTGTTTTTCCTGTCTTTTGTTTTTAGCGGGGTAAGGGATAGTTAGAAGTAAGGAGTGAAGGTTAGGATTAGGACTATGGCTAGGTCTAGACTAGGTCTAGGACTTAGTTTAGTGGTAAGGTTAGGGTTAGGACTAGGGTTAGTGTTAGGGGTCAGGTTTGGGCTAGTTTTTAGGGTTATAGGTAAGTTTATATTTATATTACTTTTTCTTGAAATCTACTTAGATTTCATTTTCATTTGGAAGTTCTTTTATTGTAGGTGCCAATGAATCAATACTGACTTATAGTGACCTAAGCACAACACACAAAACACTGCCTGGTCCTGTGCCAATCTCACAATCATTGGTATGTTTGAGCCCATTGCTGCTGCAACTGTGCCAGTCCATCTGGTTGGGGGTCTTCCTGTTTTTCTCTGACCATCCACTTTACCAAGCATGATATCCTGATAATATGTCTGAAGTATGAGAGAAAAAGTCTGGCCATCCTGGCTTCCAAGGAACATTCTAGCTGTACTTTTTCCAACACAGATTTGTTTGTTCTTTGGCAGTCTATGTTACTTTTAATATTCTCCTAGCACCATAACTCAAATGCATCAATTCTTCTACAGTTTTCCTTATTCACTTTCCAAATTTTACCATACTTATTCAATCTGTCCCAGGTCTCAATTTGTATTCCATCAATTCCCAGTGCCTTGTTCTTTGTCAATTCCTATCAATGCATCTTGGACTTCTTCCTTCAGTATCATTCATTGGTTCTTGCACATATGCTACCTCAGGAAATGGTTGAACATTGACCATTTCTTTTTGTGACTCTGTATATTCCTTCCATCCTCTTTTGATGCTTTCAAATTTTCAATATTTACCATCTTGTTAGGTACCATTGAGCTGGTACTGACTCATAGCAACCCTATGTACAACAGAACGAAACACTGCCTGGTCCTGGGCCAACCTCACAATTTTTGCCACACTTGAGCCCATTGATGCTGCCAATTTGCCAATCCATCTCACTGGGGGTCTTCCTCTTTTTCTCTGACCCTCCACCTTACCAAACATGATATCTTTCCCCAGCGACTGGTCCCTTCTGACAATATGTCCAAAATATGAGAGACGAAGTTTGGCTATCATGGCCTCCAAGGAGCACTCTGGTTGTACTTCTTCCAACAGAGATCTGTTGGTTCTTTTGGCACCCCATGGCACTTTCAATATTCTCCTCCAACACCATAACTCAAAAGCATCAATTCTTCTATGGTCTTCCTTATTCACTGTCCAGCTTTCACATGCATATGAGATTACTGAAACTACCACGGCTTGGGTCAGGCACACCTTAGTCTTCAAGTTGACGTCTTTGCTTTTCAACACTTTAAAGAGGTCTTGTGCAGCAGATTTGCCTAATGCAATACGTCCTTTGATTTCTTGACTGCTGCTTCCATGAGTGTTGATAGTTGATTCAAGAAGAATGAAGTCCTTGACAACTTTAATCTTTTTTCTCCGTTGATAAGAATGTTATTTATTGGTTCAGTAGTGAGGATTTTTCTTTTCTTTACATTGAGATGCAATCCATACAGAAGGTTGTGGTCTTTGATCTTCATTAGTGAATATTTTAAGTCCTCTTCACTTTCAGCGAGCAAGGTTGTATCATCTGCATATCACAGGTTGTTAATGAGTCTTCTTCCAATCCTGATGCCACGTGTTTCTTCATAGAACCCAGCTTCTCATATTATTTACTCAGCATATAGATTGAGTAAGTATGGTGAAAGAATACAACCCTGTCACACACCTTTCTTGATTTTAAACCATTTAGTGTTCCCATGTTCTGTTTGAATAACTGCTGCTTGGTCCAGGTACAGATTTCTCATGAGCACAATTAAGTGTTCCTGAATACTCACAGTTCGCAATGTTGTCCATAGTTTGCCATGATCCATACAATTGAAAGCCTTTGTGTAGTTAATAAAGCACAGGTAAACATCTTTCTGGTATTCTCTGCTTTCAACTAAGATCCATTGGCCATCAGCAATGATATCCCTCGTTCCGCGTCCTCTTCTGAATCCGACTTGAACCTCTGGAAGTTCTCTGTCAATGTATGCTTGCAGCTGTTTCTGTATTTGCCATAGAATCCCACAATATTGCAAGTCAACACTTGAGCTTTTTTTCTTAAGTTCTTTCAGCTTGAGAAATACTGAGCATGTTTTTTCCTTTTGGTTTTCTAACTCAAGGTCTTTGCACATTTCGTTATAATATTTTACTTTGTCTTCTTGAGCTGCCCTTTGAAAAATTATTTTTATCTCTTTTACCTCCTCATTTCTTTCATTTGCTTTAGCATCTCTACACTGGAGATCAAGTTTTGGAGTCTCTTCTGACATCCATTTTGGTATTTTCCTTCTTTCTGTCTTCTTAATGATCTTTTGCTTTCTTCCTGTATGATGTTCTTGATGTCATTGCACAACTATACTGGTCTTTGGCCTTTAGTGTCCAATACATCAAATCTGGTTTTTAGGTGATCTCTAAATTTAGTGGGATATGTTCAAGGTCACATTTTAGCTCTTACGGACTTTCTAAAATTTTCTTCAGCTTCAGCCTGAACTTTCATATGAGCAATTGATGATATAGAGCTCTTCCACCGTTTCTTTCCACAGATGTAGTCAATTTGACTTCTGTGTATTCCATCTGGTGAGGTCTATGTGTATATTCATCTTTTATGTTGTTTAAAAAAGCTATTTGCAATGTGCAAGTCATTGGTCTTGCAAAACCCTATCACATTACATCTTGATTTTATGTTTGATAGATTTCAGACTGAAAAACTTCTTAGAATTTTTAAATTTTATCATCATTGGCTTTAGTGGTTGATGCTAAATTAGAATAATAGTGGCATTAACTGGTCTTCCTTGTAGGTGTATGGGTATTATCCTATGACAGACAGTGTTGTACTTCAAGACAGATCTTGATATGCTCTTTTTGATGATGAATGAGTCACCATTCCTCTTCAATTTGTCATTCCTGGCATAGTAAGCCATGTGAGTGTCAGATTCAAAATGACAAATATCAGCCCATTTCAGCTCATGAATGCCTAAGATATTGATGCTTATGCTTACTGATATTTTTAACAATTTCCATTTTTCCTAAATTGATAGTATATTTCATGTTCAAATTATTAATGGATGTTTACAGTTGTTTCTATAGTTACATTATTTTTCCCTTTTTACTTTCTTTTTTTGTGTGTGTATCTCTGGTTCTCAATTTTCAGTTTTGTAGGTCTGTTTTGCTTTGAATACTTGTATGTCTGGGTTAAGATCTAGGTGATATTGTCATGTATGTATGTTAATCTCAGGTTGTTGTCTGCTGTAGTTGATTCCTTGTACAAAGAATTCCCTTTTGTAAGGTTGGTCTTAACTTTGCAAATCATTTTTATTTCCATTTATCTGAAAATGGCCTAATTTAGCTGCCATATTTGATGGACAATTTAGCTGAGTTTGTGATTCTTGGTTGGCAATTTATTTCTCTTTCAGAGTTTTATACATGTTATTCCATTGTTTTCGTGCCTGCATGGTTTCTGCTGAGAAATCAGAGCTTAGTCTTATTAGTTCTCCATTGTAATAACATTTTGTTTTTCCTGAGCTGCTCTCAGGAGTTTTTCCTTGTCTTCAGTTTTGAAAAAGTTGATTATAATATGTCTTAGTGTTTTGCTTTTAGTTTCATCTTGTTTGGAGCTTGTCCAACTTCTTGAATGGCTATCTTCTCATCTTCCAAGATGTTGGTAAGTTTCCTTCCAATAACTCTTGGACGATATTCTGTCTTTGTTTCTTCCTTTCTTTTGTCTCTTCCTTCCTGTTCTGGAATTCTAATCACACATAAGTTATTCTTCTTGATAGTGACCTACATAAATCTTAGGCTTTCTTTGTATTTTTTGTTCTTTTTTCTGATTGCTCCTCTATCAGATGAATATTGAGAGATTTTTCTTCAGGCTTAGAAATTTGGCTTTCCATTGATTCAATTATACTTCTTTGTCCATTCAGTGCCCTCTCTGAAATCTTAGAGTTAATCTTATTGCTGTCTTTGTATAGTTCCATTTTTCCTTTATTTATGCCTATTTCCCAAATGATATCTATAGTTTTGTCTGCATTTTGCTTGATTTCATCTGCAGTTTTCTTGATAACTGTCTCAATCTGCTGAAGGTACCTAAATAGCATTCTTTTGAATTCCTTGTCAAGTAGTTCTGATACCATTTCTGCTATTATATTTTCTGATTGTATTTTTATCATTTGGTTCAAGTACTTTGTCTTGTCTCCTCATGTAAGCTGAAATTGTCTGTTTCCTCCAAGATACTGGGGTGTCATCTTATATTTCATTAACAGTTACATATTGGTGTGTTTTCAGGCACTCATTACCTGTCTTCCTGGTGTATGTGGCAGAGACTGGAATTGTGAATGTGGTTTTCTGCTCACTGTACAGCATAATTCAGGACAGGTTCATACCCAGCTACCAGGAGTGCAGGGGAGCAAATGAGAACTGCACCCCCTGCAGGCCACTGTGTCAACAACCACCTGCAAAAAAGCTCAAGATGGCTGCACCACTTAGGGCCAGCTTACAGTTGGCCTGTTTTTTCTTCCTTCTCTTTGCTCCTGTTCCATTTGTTCTTCCAGTTGGCACTCAATACACTTCTCTGTCCTATTGCCTGAAAATCAGCGCTGGACTGCAAAGTCGGTTTGAACCACAAGGTCAACAGTTCAAATTTACCAGCCACTCCTCAGAAACCCTATACAGGGTTGCTATGAGTCCCATAGTGCCACATCGGGACTCTAGCCATATGAAAATGTTCTTTTGGCCCCAGCACTTTGAGGAATCCTCACTAGGTGTTGCCCCATCCAGTTCACTCTATTCCTTCAATGAAACTCTTAACTTTGATTTTCACAGAGACTCCAGTGTGCTCAGTAGTTTTGATAGTTTCAATGTTGATTATACGAATATATCTAGGTTTGATACTATAGTCTAGCTATGTAAGATGCTACTGATTGGGGGAAACTGGATGAAAGGTAGAGTACCTCTCTGTACTATACTGGCAAGTTCCTGTGAGTTGGTAATTATTTCAAAGTGAAAACAGTATGAGCAGTAACAACTAGAACAAGGTTAGACTGTCCTTCACCTGAGGATTCCAAGTCTAGAGCAGTAGCCTGGCACATTGAGGTGTGCGATGTTGTTGTTGTTATTAACTGCTGTCAAGTCAATTCCGACAGACTGACAGATGTATGATGATTGGTGGCAGATATAAACTTTGATAATATAGAAAATTTTGTTGTTGTGAAGTGCCGTCGAGTCAGTTCCAAC
>NW_006408610.1:10786691-10787793 GCF_000296735.1 Chrysochloris asiatica | reverse complement strand
AAACTATCACATAATTCACAATAAAACATTTAAGAAAAAAAAAAACAACTTATATTTGCTGTTGTTGTTAAGTCTAGAGAGAGAGAGACAGAGAGACCCCTGGTGTTGTGCACTGTGAACCACAAGGTCGGAGGTTCAAAAATCACCAGCTGCTCCTTGGAAACCCTATACAGGATCACTATGAGTCAGAACCAACTGGACAGCAGTTAACAACAATAACATCAATATTGTTAGAAAAGCAAAAGTTTGAACATGCCAAGTTTGAGACGCTTATTAACATCCAAATGGAGATGTTAGTAAGTACTAGGATCTATTGGGCCAAGATTGAAGTTAAAGATAGAATTTGGAAACATGAGTTGTAGATGATTTTGAAAGGCACAGGGCTGGGTGAGCTCAAGAAGAAGTTTGTCTAGATAGAAAGGTTAGAGGTCTGGGGCAGGGACACTAACTTTCAGAGGCTGGGGAAAGAAGAGTATTAAGAGTCTTAGTTATCAAGGGTTGTTATAATAGAAATCAAGTGGGTGGCTTTAACAGACAGAAATTGATTTTGTCACAGTTTAGGAGGCTAAAAGCCTGGATGTAGAGCATAGATCTAGGGGAACACTCTCGCTCTCTGCTCTACGGGAAAGTCCTTGTTGGATGTTGCAGCTTCTATTCCTAGGTTCCTTAGCAATCCTGTGATGTGTCTATCTCTATCTGTGTTTGTTTGCTTAATCCACTCTTATATCTCAAAAGAGATTCATTTCAGGCACATCCTGCATTAATACTACCTCATTAACATAACAGAGGAAATGTATTCCCGAATGGGATTGTAACCACAGGTATGGTGGTGGCGATGGTTATGTGCTATGGACTTGGTTCCCACCCATAGTGACCCTGTACAGGGTTTCAATGTTGTCAATCTTCACAAGAACAGAAAGCCTCTGTTTTCTCCCACCGAGCGTCTGGTAGATTTGACTGTCGTTGGAATGGGCACAAATACGAATCTCTTCCAATCAGTTGGCCAGGTAAGCTGCCTTCCAAATTTCTTGCCACAGATGAGTGAGTGATTCTAGTGTTGCATCAGTTTGTTGAAAGATTTTGATTCCTTTTCCATCAATAT
>NW_006408610.1:10783784-10785309 GCF_000296735.1 Chrysochloris asiatica | reverse complement strand
GTAAATTTGAATAATAATGTTATTAACTGGTCTTCCTTCTTCTTCTTCTTGTTAAGTGTCTTTGAGTCAGTTCCAACTCATAGAGACCATGTATAGCGCTTCTGAGGAGCAACCGATGAGTTTGAACCACTAGCCTTGTGGTTCAAACTGACCTTGCAGTCCAGCACATTAACCACAGTGCCACACCAGGACTCCTTGTAGGCATATGGATATTCTCCCTTCACAGACAGCATTATACTTCAAGATTGATCTTGATATTTTGTTTTTGATGATGAATGAAACACCATTCCTCTTCAATTTGTTATTGCCAGCATAGTACACCATTTGATGGTCAGATTCAAAATGGCGGTACTAGTCCATGTCAGATCATTTAATTTTTGACAACTTCCAATTTTCCTATATTCATGCTCCATACATCCCATGTTCTGATTATTAATGGATATTTACTGCTGTTTCTCCTCATTTTGGGTTGTGCCCATCAGCCCATGAAGGTCTCAAAAGCTTTACTCCATTTGCATCATCACTGTCAGCTCTACTTTGAAGAGGTAGATAGCTCTTCCCCAGTCATATTTTGAATGCATTCTAACCTGAGGTACTCACCTTCCAGCACTATATCTGCCAGATAGTCTGGTGCTATTCTTAATATTTCAATATTCAGTATTCTGACAGGGTTCCACTGCTACTCATACATTTTCCAATGGCTAAACATTCAGAATAGTCTACCTCACCTTCCTCCTAGTCTGTCTTTGTCTCCAAGCTCAGCTGAAACCTGTCTACCATGGGCAACTCTGCTGATATTTAAAATACACATCACAGCAACATGCAAGCCACCACAGTACGACAAACTGAAAGACAAGTAGTAGACTGAGCTTAAGACTGTTGGGAAAATTTAGGTCTGAATAGTGACAATGGTCACACAACGTGATGAACTGCCACTGAATTGTACGTGTTGTTGTTGTTGAGTGCTATTCAGTCAGTTCCAATTCATAGCGACCATGTATGGGGGTTCCAAAGAGCAGCTGGTGGGTTTAAAAGGTCAACCTTGTGGTTAGAAGTTCAGTGCTTATCCTGCAGTGCCCCACCAGGACTCCAAAAGACTTAGTACAGATAAGGACTAGAACTTGTCTTTTGTAGCTAGGAGAAAAGCAAGAGTTGCCACAGCTTCCTAGGCAAGAACTGGACCAGGGCAATTGCAGCTAATCACAGTCATAATGGCTTCAGTATCTCCATGGGATTGAACTATCAGTGCTGATTTACAGCACTACACCAGGACTCCTTACACACACACACACACACACACACACACACACACACACATACATAAAGACCGAACCAGAAGAGTTGGGGGATGACATCAAGAACATCATACATGAAGAAAGCAAAAAGTCATTAAGAGAACAGGAAAGAAGGAAAACATCAAAATGGATGTCAAAAGAGACACTGAAACTTGCTCTCCAGTGTAGAGATGCTAAAGCAAATAGAAGAAATAAGGAGGTCCAAGAGCTGAACAGAAAATTTCAAAGAT
>NW_006408610.1:10780626-10781573 GCF_000296735.1 Chrysochloris asiatica | reverse complement strand
CTGTTTCTCTTCATTTTGATTTGTGGCCCATTAGCAAATGAAGGTTCTGTGAGCTTTTCTCTACAATAAAAAACCTTAAAAAAAAAAAGAAAGTGTCTCTACCATAGGCCTCATATTTCAGGAAATTCCTTCTACCAATCTATTTTTTTCAAAAAATTTTTTAGTGATTTCACTCACTTTGGAAATTAAGTAAGAGGCATCTAAAATCACCATTGGGTGCCTCTAATCTGCAACAGATGCCTAGGCTTATAGCCTGAACTGATCTCTTGCCAGGCAGGACAAAAATTAAAAAGCACTTAGGATTTTACTTGGAGGGTGACTTCATCTAAGTAATTGTACATATATTTTAGGTTTTTAAAAAATAGCTGTGGCCCCTTCTTCCCTTCAGATGCCTTAGGCCTGTGTGACATGTGTGCTTGTAACACTTTAAAGAGGTCTTTTGCATCAGATTTGTCCAATGAAATATGTTGTTTGGTTTCTTGACTGCTGTTTCCATGAACATTTACTGTGGATCCAAGTACAATGAAATCCTTGACAATTTTGATCTTTTCTTCATTTACTGATTCTCTGTCCATTTCTGAAGATTTTTACTTTCTTTATGTTGAGGTGTAATCCATACTGAGGGTGGTAGTCTTTGATATTTATCAGTAAGTGCTTGAAGTCCTCTTCGCTTGCAACAAGCCAGGTGTGTCCTATGCAGTAAGCCTTTCTCCAATTCCAGTGTACTGTTTGTCTTCATGTAGTCCAGCTTCTCAGAATACACATTGAATAAGTATTGGTGATTTTAAACCACACAGAATCCCCTTGTTTTGTTTGAAAGACTACCTCTTCTATGTACAGGTCCCTCATTAACACAATTAACTGTTCTGGAATTCCCATTCTTTGAATTGCTATCCATTATTTGTTATGATCACAGAGTCAAATGTCTTTGCATAGTCATTAAACAC
>NW_006408610.1:10777461-10779735 GCF_000296735.1 Chrysochloris asiatica | reverse complement strand
GACATGGTCCCTAAATTCAAGTGGCATATACTCAAGGGCACATTTTGGCTCTTGTGGACTTGTTTTAATCTGAGTTTTAATTTGAACTTTCATCTGTGATCGATGGTCTGCTCTACAGTTGGCCCAGGTCTTGTTCTAACTGAAGATATTGAGTTTCTCCATCATCTCTTTCCACAGATATAGTCTATTTGATTTCTGTGTCTTCCATCTGGTCCATGTGTATAGTTGTCATTGATCTTATTGAAAAATGTGTTTCCAACAAATAGGTTGTTGGCCTTACAAAATTCTGTCATGTGATCTCTGGTATATTTTCCAGTTACTGAGTCTTCTTTATTTCCAGCTGTTGTATTCCAAACACCAGTTATTATCAATGCGCCTTGATAGCATGTTCGATCAATTTCAGACAGAAGAATTTGGTAAAAACCATCAATTATTTCTTCATCTTTGGCATTCATGATTGGTGCATAGGTTTGAATAGTAATTGTATTAACTGGTTGTCCTTGTTGGCAGGCAGGCCTCTGGACACTTTCTCCTGAACACCTCTAAGAACAGGAGGCAGGCTCTCCTGTAAGGAGGCAAGGGAGGAAAGAGAGCGTCTAACCCACTGGGATTTTCTTGTTCTCTACACACCACCCTCTCTCTTCCCCTCCACTCCCTCATGCCCAATGTTCTCCTGGCCTCCCTGACAACACCCCCATCACTGTTCTTGGCTCTGAAGACAAGCATCTCATTAAATGTACAACTTGACTGTTAGACAGCCAGGATTTCATTGTAGCCATGAGGCTTACTACCAATGACCTTGTGGTTGCTTTGGAAAATGAAAATGTTTGCCTTTTGGCAATTCATTGATCTGTAAAGACAAAAGAAACAAGACAATAGTCATCAAGAGTCAATTCGGTAGAAGTTATTTAAAAGGGCTTCTTAAATGAAACTTAATGTTTTTTCTGGAGATCCTGTGTGGTGCTGTGTGATAATGCACAGGATCACAAAATTGTTTGAACCTCAAGTTCAGCAGTTCAAGCTCACCAGTTGCTCCTAGGAAACCCTATACAGGGTCACTATGGGTCGAAACTGACTCAATGGCACTTAACAACAATAACAACAACAACAGCCAAGATATCAGAACACTGTTTGCTATAAGCAGCAGATTGTTACAGAAATCAGGAACCTAGGTCTGGTCCCATGCTGCTCTGTGCCCTAGAATTTCTCCTCCATTAAGTGAGGATGACAGTGGGTGCCCTGCTAACCCCAGGGTGGTCACTCACAGATGTAAGCATGCTATGAGTGGGTAGACATTGCCTTTGACTGGCAGGGTCCCTCTCCCAGGTAGACTTTCTTTGGATTAACTGAGACCAAAAATCACTGTAGTGGTTTATGAGCCTGCTGGTCAGCCTGGAGATGGGCCAGGCTGAAGAGAATCAAGATGGTGGAGAGGGACAGGGCCTGAGGAGGGGAAAGTGGGACAAGTGGAATTCAGGCTCTTCTGGAAGTATTGATGATTCTATTTCTATCAAAAACAATGTGTGTTTGTGTATATTTCTCCACTGAAATGTAATCTTTTAGAAAGTTTTAAAAAACAGAGAGCCAAAAAATCATTTATCATTCCACCAGCTATTAATATTGCTCCAGGCATTTTAAAGGATTGCCTTCTTTTTTTTCATATTCACATTTTAACATAAAAATGTGTATCCTTCATTTTTCTAAAAATGTTAATGACATTTCTTTTAGTTCAGGGTGGGAAACTTTAGACTCCCCAGCCTTGAGCTCCAGACCTTCCAAGTTGGCTTCTCTTGGAACATACAAGTGCATTGTGACATGCTTCTAAGATGATTATTATTCACATTATTTTTGGTTTTTAGTTTTATTGAAGTATAATCTACAGACGCTAAAAATTACCAAATTTAAGTGTATAGTACAGTGACATTGTGACAAAGGTAAGTCAAATATTATCCGCAATCTGGATGTAGAATTTATTTTAATTAACTTTTAGAGAAGAAAAATATATCAGTTTTTGGACATAATTTCTTTACTTTTCAATATACTTTGTCCATCTCTCAACAAGCTTTTGTATTCCCTTATTTTCAAATGTTCTAGGCTAAGCTGCAAGCCATGAATGCACTGCTGTCTTCACGTCTTCATCACAGGGCCGGCTGTTTTCAGGGGACCAAAGAGGTGAAAGTCCAATGGAGGAAGACACCTCAAAATAAAGTTTTTGCAGAGTGTCAGCAGTGTGGGCAGAGGTGTGCAGAGGTGCATTGTCGTGCAAGATCACAA
>NW_006408610.1:10774832-10777111 GCF_000296735.1 Chrysochloris asiatica | reverse complement strand
ATGAGGCTTTCTACTCCCGTAAAGATTTACACCCTCGGAAACCCTGTACAGGGTCGCTATGGGTCGGAACCGACTCGACGGCACTTAACAACAACAACAAGTTGTTTCAGTACCCATCCTGCACAAACTTTTCAAAGCCTAAGTCTGTCATGGATTATTTCATAGGCAGAGCTATGGCTAATTTGCAAATGATTTTCCACAGACTCCACTGTCACTCCTCTCCTGGATAGAATCATTTCACGCGCACACTCACTGTTGTCATCAGCCATGGATGTGGACGGGCATTTTAATATAACTGGAGTTCCGATAATTTTGAACTCACCCTCATTTATATGTATATATATATAGTTATGTGACAACCACCAACATCAAAATAAGGAACATTTCCATTACCTCAAAAAGTTCTCTCTTCCCCTTCCCCCTACTACCCATTAGCCAGTGACTTGAAACCATTGTTTCATATAATTTGTCCATTTTTCTAATTGCTCAAGGTGAGAGGATAAATTTGACTGTTCTTACCCCAACATGAATTTTTAAAGTACATTGGTAGGGAAAAACATGTGAAACATATATATGTATTGAGGGTGAATGCTCAATTTTTTGTTTTTGTTTTTTTCTGGTGGAGGGGCAATCAAAAAGTTTGGAAACTGAGAGGAGGGACTTAACGACCACCAAGAAGAAAGAGGCAGGTGTGGAGTGTGTCCTTTGGAACCAGAGTCTCTGCACTGTGAAGCTTCTAGATCAGGAGAGAGTGAGGTCAAGACACGGGGAGAGCCCCAAGGAATGCTGGGTCTACAGCTGCTGAGGGGAGATAGGGCCTTTCCCCAGAACCAAGAGAGAAAACCTTCCCCTGGAGCCCACACCCTGAATTTGTGAAAGAATTCTAAACCTTCTAAACTGTGAAAGAAAACATTTTTGTTAAAGCAAAATAAAGTGTGGAAGTTGGTCTAAAATAAAGATTAAATACCTTAACTACATATACTAAGTCTTTAACTGTTTGGTCCCTACTTTTATACTTTCATCAAAAACAAAGGTTTAAAAGAATCTCTACCTTGAGAATTGTGCTCTTTGAAGAACTATCACTATAGGGTCGAATTGACAACAGCAACTTGGAAGGTTATAGATAGGAAACTTGGGCACAGTGAGTTGAGGGTCATGGGGGAGGAATAACTCAGAAAAGCTGGGTGAGAAAGATTGTACACGGTGGATTCTGTCATCAGAGTCACTGAATCATACATGTAGATGCTTGAATTGGTATGTGTTCTGCTGTGTATATTTTCAACACAAAAAAATCAAAGAACATTTTTTCAATGAACGTTTGAAGGCGCTCCTTCCTGCTCCGGTTGTCTCCTTCTCCCTACCCTCCTGTACTCTGTTCAGTTTTATGATAGACTGTTTCTCTGGGTTATGTAAACAGTCTTCATGGAATATCTTTGTGAAACAGATGTTGCACGGCTTTAAAGTTAGTATTTTAGAGTCATTATTTCATTTTCTTTTATTTTACTTAAGAAATAGCTTGCACATGGAGGACTATCTGTAAATATGTTTCTAACTTCAAGAGAATTGTTGGGGTCTTTTGTACTGGCTGAGTTCATTGGGACTAAATTGTCATGAGCAAATTCAAATTCCTGTGATGCCCATAGTTTACAGGATCATGGGATTAAACACAGTTCTACACAGGAAATGTTCAAACAGGTGTAGCTTTCTGCATCAAACACTGAAAGTTTTAAATTATAAGTAAACAGTGTTTGGAAGATAACTACCAAACTTTAGAATACTGCAGGCAAGTTCATTGCCTTTTCTTAGAAACAACATTTATAGCAAATATTTATATAATGTTGAATGTGTTCTAAATGTTTTTGCATATATTAATTCATTAGAAACTCAATTTTAGGATGACAAGCTAGAGGAAAAGTTGAGATTTCATTTAAATTTCCTAGTTATTGGTATGTAAATATTTGCCATTTGCGTCTTCTGAATCTTTGTAAACAAAGGGCAACAGCTAACCAGAGCTTTGCATTCTCCTAACCACTTGGGTAAACAACCTAGTGGCATCAGATTTCTGCCACAATTTCTCATTAACTGGAGCTGAAGCGTGGGGCCTCCAGTTTCAACTTTAATTATATATCAAAATTTTAATTGAAAAATTTAGAGTTTCAATAGGCCTATAAGCTGAACCCCACCACTAGGGAGGTACACGCATCTTAGAATAATCAACCATTTGAGATCAAAAGGGCAGCATTTGCCCAAGGACAAAGTCCAGAAGGCAGGAAGGGCTC
>NW_006408610.1:10766023-10774124 GCF_000296735.1 Chrysochloris asiatica | reverse complement strand
GACCCTGTATAGGGTTTCCGAGAAGCAACTCGTGGGTTTGAACCGCCAATCTTGTGGTTAGCTGATCCTACAGCCCCACTCTAGGACTTCCTTAATATTACAGAGACTCTTTATTAAGTCTTAAGCAGGAAATAGAGGCAAGACAAGACAACCTGGGTGAGGGACATCGTAGATGCCATAATGAATTGCCAAAATTCTACCTCCACAAGGTGACCTTTCTCCTCCCACAACCATGACAGATAACAATGTGTCACATGGTAATGCTGGGCCACCTAAACAGGGAGGGACTACTGCAGGTAGGAAAGTGTAGAGACCATCTATGAGGCTCTTGGGGTATGCTATCACAACCAGGTAATCAGTAAGGGGACCCAGGAAAGTCCCTACAAGGACCAACAGGGGTGAGTGACCCCAAGCCCACTTTTAAATACACTCTGCTTCTAACTCTGGCAATTCAGCTGTCAAAGGTGGTATGCAAGAAAAAAAATGGCGTCCGAACACTTAAACCTAGGCACAAGATGGAATTAAGCTCTGGCTGGCTGGAGTCTTCACAGACCTCAAGCCTTCAGCCTTCATGCTCTGTTGTGGTTGTTGTTGTGAAGTGCCCGAGTCAGTTCTGACTCATAACAACCCTATATAGGGTTTCTGAGGAGTGGCTGGTGAGCTTGAACTGCAAACCTTTCAGTTCAAACAGACCTTGTGATCCAGCTCATTAACCCACAGTGCCACACCAGAACTCCATGCTGTATAGCATTAGAAATAATAATAACATTTAGTGACCATGTAATGCTATATAGTCAGTTTCTGTTATTAGACATTTTGTTTATTCTTAATTCTCTACTCTATAAATAAAACTGCAATTAATATGTTTGTGCACATCAGTTTTTCCTTCTTCTGGATAAATTCCTTAGTATAGCACACTGGTGGTGATGGTTGTGTGCCATGGCATCCGTTCCGACTCATAGGACTCATGTGACCCTCCATAGTGTTTTGGAGGCTGCAAATCTTGATGGGAGCAGAAAGCCTCATCTTTCTCCCATGGAACGGCTGGTAGTTTCATACTGCTGACTTGAGGTTAGCAGCCTGACTCATAGCCACTACGATACCAGAGCTCCTTTTTTCACACTAAGATGATGAAAACAAAAAAGGAAACAAACCCAGTTGTCATCACAATGACTGACTCCCGGCGCCTCCAGCCCTTTTCCTGGGGTGTCTCTGGGTGGACTGGAAATGCCAACCTTCCAGTTAGCAGCTGAGTGTGCTGTCTGGACTGCACAGGCATTCCTATTTAATGACGTGGCTACACATACTACAGAATTGTGTTGCTGAAAAATGAAGTCCAGCTGATGTTTATAAGTACTCTCAAATGACAAGGCTTTTTGTTTTGAATACAATATTCAACTTTTATGTCACAATGTTTTGGTAAATGGAGGCTCAGTGTCTCTGTCCCCTCCCACTCTTCAGGCCACTTCCTGGAGCTGTGTGTGTGTGTGTGTGTGTGTGACCTCTGCCCTGGGCAAGAAAGACATGAACGCCATTAGCCTGCAGATGACCCTTGACAACTTGGCCAAAAAGAGAAAAAGGACTCCACCATGGGACTCCAGATGTGGACAGAGCCTGGGCAGCCTGCCTGGACCATGGTGAGGGTTAGCAGGTCCCCCATAGCCTGCAGGGACCAGTGATGGCTGAGAGCAGACACTGGGCAGCAGCCAGGAGTAAAGATGAGGCTGGGATGGGAGCTAGGGACTTACATTCTGGTTCTATCACAGGTTCACTTCATTCCATCATTAACCTTAATTTTCCCTGCTCTTCAGAGAGGAAGTTAGTCTACCTAACTTCCAAGGCCTCTCCCAGACCTGACTCCCTACAAACCAGAGTCAAGTCAGAATTCATAGGGCCCTGAGAAGCATCAAGTCTTACTCCTCCATGTGACAGATGAGGAAACGGAGGCCCAGAGACATGAAATGTTCTTCAGTCTGGGAAAAGGGTTAACAGTGGTGCTTAAGAGGACCGAAAGAAAAAAGAAATTCTTATGTAGTGTTTATGGTTAAATAAAAAAAAAAAAGGGGGTGGGTGTTTCTTACTAGGGAGGAGTGAAAAGACTGATTTTGGGAAAAACATGTTTAAATTGTGACACCTAGCTAGCCCTGAAAGGAGCTCTGGTAATGTAGTGGTTACAAGTCGGGCTGCTAACCTCAAGGTCAGCAGTTCAAAACTAATAGCCATTCCACGGGAGAAAGATGAGGCTTTCTACTCCCGTAAAGATTTATAGCCTCGGAAACCCTATACAGGGTCACTGTGAATGAGAACCAACTCCACAGCACGCAACCACCAGCTAGGCTGAGGACTAGCAAGAGATCCAGGAAATCTGGGTTGACTGTGCATCTCTGTCCTTGCATGACAACTTCCCACCTGTGTTAGTGGGTGTCTCCCCAAATACAGTCCCTTAGGTGGAGAGCCTGAGCTTTACAGTCGTATCTGGTCCTAACTCCTCCCAAGGGCTCTAGTTCATGCTGTTGTTGTCATGCTGTAAGTAGACTAAATGTCTCCTGTATGAGTGTCTGAGTGCTGGAATCTCTGCTCTAAAACCAACCAGTTGTGCCATGGGATTCCCCGAAGATGAGGAAGCCCATCTGTGTTGACTCCCCTTACTCAAGGATATGTTATTGTTGACTTGAGTTGGGTGGGTCAGTAAGGTGGTCAACAGTCCCACCTCTTCTCCCTTCCTGCTCTGCCTGCAAACCGTGGACTCCAGATGTCCCAGAAAGTGGCCTCTGAGAAGAAGAAAACAATATAGGTCTTCTGTAGTTCCCCAGGTCTGCTCAAGGCCGTTGTGAGCAGTTCAACTTCAGACTCTCAGGAGAGCTTCTAGCTCCAGCTCTAGAGGCTCTTTGAGGACTATTCCAGTATGAATCACCAATTGATGATCCTATGGCTCCACAGAATGATCCTCAGTCTGGGCTTGGGCCAGAGTCTCTAGACTTTCTGGAAGCAAAGAGGACTTATAATACTGATGAAGATCAAAGACACCAGTCTTCAGTATGGATTGCACCTCAGTGCAAAGGAAACAAACATCCTTACAACTTGGCCAATAAACAATAAATGGAGAAAAGATTGTAATTGTCAAAGACTTAATTTTGCTTGGATACAATCAACACTCATGGAAGCAGCAGTCAAGAAATCAAATGATGTATTGCCTAGGCAAATCTGCTGCACAAAACCTCTTTAAAGTGTTCAAGAGCAAAGACATAGTTTGAAGATAAGGTGTGCTTGAACCAGTGATATTTTCAATAGATTTCAATATGTATGTGAAAGTTGGACAATGAACAAGAAAGACCATAGAAGAATTGATGCATTTGAGTTATAGTGTTGGATATGAATATTAAAAGTACGATGGACTGCTAGAAGAATAAATACATCTGTGTTGGATGAAGTACAGCCAGAATGCTCCTTAGAAGCCAGAATGGCAAGACTTCGTCTCTCGTACTTCAAACATGTTACTAGAAGGGATCAGTCCCTAGAGAAGGACATCCTGCTTGGTAAAGTGGAGGGTCAGTGAGAAAGAGGAAGACCCCAATGAGATGGATTGGCAGCAGCAATGGGCTTAGGTATAACAAAAATTGTGAGGATGACCCAAGGCCTTGCAATGTTTCGTTCCATTGTGCACACGGTCACTAGGGGTTGTAACCTACTCAACGGCACCTAAGGATAAGAGCAGTTATTGTGATGGTAAAAGTACTCACACATGGACCAAGCTCAGATGACCCTTCTGCCAGGACAAAACTCAGAGACCAACTAATCCTGTTCAATCCGTTAGAATAGGAGAGCTTAAAAACAAACAAACAAAAAACTGCCATCTGTGAGGTCAGCTGTATGAATCCACTAACCACTCCATGGGAGGAATATGAAGCTTTTTGCTCCCATAAAGATTTATAGCCTCATGAGCAGCCACCTAAGGTGCAGCTATTGGTGGTCTCTCTAGGTGCAGAAGAAAGAAGAGTGGTAAGAATTGAAGACACTTGGGATCTATTAGTCCAATGGACTAATGGGACATGTGAACATCAGTCTTCATGACTCTGAGACCAAAAGAACTAGATGGTGCCCAGTTACCACACCAACTGCTCTGAAAGGAATCACATTAGAGGATCCCTGATAGAGTGGGAGAAAATGTGGAACACTCAAAATTATTTAATTAAAAAAAAATAGACTGGGCTTACTGGTCAGGGACTGGAGGAAGCTGAGACTATCACCCTTGACCACCCTTCAGGTCTAGAAGGGAACTCAACTCCATGGCCCAAGTTTTAGCCAAGCAGTGGATAGGTTTATAATACTAGTAACTCACTAGGGAATGGTCAATCATTCAAAATTAAAAGGGCAACATTTTTCTAAGGACAACGTTGGGACGGGAAGGTGGGTGGAATGCAAACCGGAACCACAGAGAGGAAGTAGGGATAACTGTTGTTGCACGGAGTAGGTGGTAATTATTGAGATGAAACCAAGTATACAATTTGTTGAATGTAAAGATGATGTTCTTGTCTGTAAATCTTCACTCAATTCACAATAAAAATTTTTAAAAAAGGAAAAAGATTTGTAGTCTCGGGGGAAAAACCCCTGAATTGGAACTATGACTTGGAACCGACTCAACAACCCCCAGGTGCAGCAGCAGCCATCAAGTCACATCCCACACATCATGACCCGATAAGACAGTAGAACTCCTTGTGAGTTTCTCACACTATAAAGCTCTATGGGAGCAGACAGCCAGCCTCATCTTTCTCCCACAGAGAGGCTGATGGGTTTGAAGCACTGATCTTGTGTTAGCTGTCGAACAGGTAACCCACTATGCCACTAGGGTTTCTAGGGGAACTTAAAAAGGGAAGACTAACTTCCTTTAGAACTCAAGGAAAGGGGAAATGGCTGGTGTGGTGTCTCTGTGCATTCTGGGACTTAGACAGTGACCCTACATGACTGAAATTGACGAGACCAAAGACTGATGACTGGAGAGAGTAACTCCCTCTGACAGCATTCCTAGTCCCTAGGGAGTTTCCTCCAACATCTTGGTAGGAATGTTTCAAAGACAGGATGCTAAAAGAATTGTATAGCGAATAGTGTTACCTACCTCCTATATTTCTCATCTAGCATTTTGCTATATTTGCCTCATTGCATATTATCCATCCAACTCCTCCTCTAGCCATTCATGAATTAATCTTATTTTTCTAATGCATTTCAAAGTCAGGTACAGATACCAGCATTTGTTATATGGGTGAGCTTTCTTTAAATGCAGCATACTGGGTCCCAGTCCCAAAAATCTGGATTCTGAAGATCTGGTGATGAGAGCTCAAATGGATATTTTCTTCAAAATCCATTTCCAGAGAGAGGGACAAACAGCACATTTTCTCATTAATTCTATTTAAACCAACAATCAACACTCCTGGAAGTCAAGAACTCATTTGGCAAGTCTGCAACAAAAGACCCCTTTAAAACTATCCAAAGCAGAGAATAAACTTAGATAACTGAGCTGCAACTGACTCAAACCATGGCCTTTGCAGTTGCCTCATATGCATGTGAAAGCTGAACAATGACTAAGGAAGAGCTAAAGAGTTCTGGTAGCATAGTGGATGTGAATCAGGGCTGTGAATCTCACCATCAGCAGTTCAAAACTATCAGCTGTTCCGTGGGAGAAAGATGAGCCTTTCTGCTCCCGTAAAGATTTACAGCCTCGGAAACCCTGTACAGGGTTGCTATGAGTCAGAACCGACTCCATGGCACATCACCACCAACAAAGAAGAATATTGACTATAACAATGGACTGCCCAAAGAACAAACAAATCTGGGTTGGTGGAAGTCCAATCCGGATGCTCCTTAGAAGGGAGGATGGTGAGACTTCATCTTGTTTACTCTACACACACCCTCAGGAGGGACCAATCACTGGAGAAGGACATCATGTTTGGTAAAGTAGAGGATCATCAAAAACAGTGGTTGTTGTTGCTATGTGCCGTGGAGTCCGTTCTGACTCACAGTGACCCCATACAGGGTTTCCGAGGCTGTAAATCTTTACAGGAGCAGAAAGCCTCATCTTTCTCCAGCGGAACAGCTGGTAGTTTCAAACTGCTGACCATGACATTAGCAGCCCAAATTGTAACCTCTACGCTACCAGAGCTCCTTCAAAAATGGTGGAGAGACCCCCAGTGAGATAGGTTGGCACAGTGGCTACAACAGTGGGCTCAAACATGGCACCAACTGTGAGGAGGCGAGGGGGTGAGGGGGCACAGGACCAGGCGATAGTTCATCCATTACACAGATGCTTACTATGAATCAGCTCGACAGCACCAAACACCAACAACTCTGAGGCACAGCCGTCCTACCTCAGTCCGTTTCTCTCATTCTCTCCATGGCTCTTCATCTCTGCCTTGCCTAGGCACGTCCCTTGGAGTCCCACCATTGCATTGCATGACAGTCTGTGTGTGTCTCTGCGAGCTCAGGTCACTGCTCACTAGTTGTGTGGCTCTAGCAGCCTCTCTACATTTTATTTTGTCAACTGTAAGGCAGGACAGATGTTGTCCACTGCTCACAGCTGTCAGGAAGACAAAATGAGAAGCCATGCCAAGTGCTCAGGACCTTCATCTTCTACCCACACAGCTCTTTATCGCTCCAGGTCAGTTCCTCTCCCTCTTCTCTCTACCCAGTGGCTCTATCTGGACCCATCTCTCTATTTGCAACCTCAGCATGCATCTGTCACTGTCTGGGTGGGAATGGGTGGCAGGGTCAGCAAATGCAAAAGCTCTCATAGGGGACAATTTGGGGAAAGGAGAGACCCTGAGTTGAGAGAGCAGATAAGAGGACTTGTCTTATCTCCTGAAATCGGAGCTTGGCATTTTCTCTCTGCTCACACCCCCCAAGCCCCTGGTATCCATCTTCTAGGCATCTTCCATCTTGTAGTTAGCCAGGCTAGGTTCCTCTTCGTCTGAGTCAATATGAATCGCTCCTCCCCCAAACTGAAATCAAGTGGCTGGAGAGAAAGCCCCCCAGATGAGATTGTAGTTTGTATCTTTGTTTTCCATGGACTGGAAGTCCATGGGGGAGAACCAGTTTAGAAGCTGGACAGAAACCGTAACAATGCCAATCCTTATGGGACTGGGCATCTAAGATGAGGGCTGGATCCAGAGGTGATTTGCAGAGCTGAAGGAGTGGACCAGTGGAGGCATCCTGGGGATGAGAGGGAAACCACACTGGCAGGAAGCATTCTCTTCAATAACAAACAATGGGGGGGAGGGGTGGAGAAAGAAGAGGTAGGGAGCCCTAGGGTGGTAAGTGAAGCATTCAGTGACTACTAGAATTGACAAAAGACAGGAGGAGGGGCATTGTATTCAAATGCTTGGAGGAGCAAGAGGAGCTGGGGCTTCAAAATGTTTGTGGGGAAATTCCATCATCTTTCATTCTATTGTACAAACTTTTTGAAGCCCCCTTGTACCAGAGGAAATGTGGGACTTGTCAGCTCTGCAATGAAGGAGGTACCCACTTTCAGGGTTGCTGGGCAAAAAGGAGGGGAAGCTGGCGTGTATTGAGCCTTTATGGACCTGAGGAAGGCGCCCTGGTGGCACACTTGTTTAGCACTCAGCTGCTAACCTAAAGATTGGTGGTTCTAGCCCACCCAGCAGCCTTGTGGGAGAAAAAAACCTGGCTTTCTGCTCCTATGAAGACTACAGTGTAGGACACCCTACTCTGTAATACCTGGGACCACCAAGAGTCAGAATGTACTCCAAGGAACAGGTGTTATGGGCCTAGGGATTAGCATACTTGGGAGTCTTCTGCATACAATCACTGTTTACTTTGTAACTTGCCTGGGGAAGGTATTCCTTTTACAGGCACAAACTAGCCCAAGGCCACATAAGCTTGGGACCCTTTTCCTTCTGCCTGTTTTTCCTTCCTGGAAAATCCCTGTCACTCTGAAGCAAAGTTGTAAACTAAAGAGGGTGTCCTGATTTACAGCTCCAGTAAGGAAAGACAATGTACCAACAGGATTAGAAGACCAAGCCAAGCAGATGCTGTTCACTTGGACTTCTCTCTCTTTGCTCCTTCCTCTCCCCTCTTCTTCCCCTCTCCCCTC
>NW_006408610.1:10750840-10765626 GCF_000296735.1 Chrysochloris asiatica | reverse complement strand
TAACACGGTGCCACCTGTCTCTGCCTCATGTAAGCAGTCACCTGGTCACTTACAATTTCAGATTAGGCGGTAAGTGGGAGCAGGTGGAAGAATTTGTATAAGATTGTAAAATCCCTTTCCTCTCCACAATACTCCACTTACTCACAAGAGGGCGCTGCAGACTCAGGGATCTCAGGAGGGCTTTTTGTTGTTTCTGTTTCTGGGAGGGCAGAGACGACCACACCCAATTCCCAAGCTGCCCACTCAGACCAGTATCCCCAGACTCAGTCAAGGAGAACTGTGAAATCAATAGATTAGAGTTTCTCTATCTGCCACGCCTTCCCCCTGAGACACAATTCCGTATATAGGAGCCCTGGTGTGCCTGTGGGTTAAGCGTAGGGCTGCTCACCACAAGGTTTGAGGTTTGAACCTAACTGCTTTGCCGGCGGGAGGAGAGGCGGGATAGGGTGGGGGAGATGAGACTGCTTCCTGACCTGAAAAAATTACGGTCTGGGAAACCCCAAGGAGCCGATCTACTCTGCCTTCTTGTTGTGGTTAGGTACTGTGTGGAAACGGTTCCGACTCATAGCGACCCTGTATAGGGTTTCCGAGGCTGTGAATCTTTCTGGGAGCAGAAAGTCTCATCTTTCTCCTGCGGAATTGCTGGCGGTTTCAAACCGCCAACCTTGAGGTTAGCAGCCCGATTTGTAACCCTTACACTATCAGAGCGCCTTACTCTGCCTTACAGGGTCTCCATGAATTAGAATGGGCTGGACGGCAGTGGATTCGGTTTGGTTTCGTGTACAGGCACATACACACTCCTCCCTCCCTGGTACCCAGGGCCCAGGTGCTGGGATCCCTTCTTTACTCGGTCCAGCCAAATGTCTATTTTAAGGTCCAGTTGAGCTGAACAGGCCTGGCTGAGGAGCGTTCCACAGATCCTGCCTCTGCCCAGGTGGGCATATTATCTTAGGTGGCAGGATATGAAATTTGGGTATACTCTGGGTTGGCCCATCCGGAGGTTTCCCAAATGTCCAGATGGGCACCATCCTGCTGCCAGCAAGAACCAATGCATCTGTATGGCTGGATAACTTCTCCACTTCACTCCCAGATGTTGGTGATGCTGTAGACACATCTGGACCAGAGGCTATGGATATGGCAGGTCTTGGACACCACTTGGGCAGGAGGGCGGGAGAGGAGGCCCAACAAACGGTCCCTTCGCCTTCCATGGTCAACTGTGAGAGATCATCAGCAATTTCAAATGAAGTGCTGTAGGAGCTTTTCCGTAGACAGGCCTCTGATCTGGACCCAAGACAGTTAAGGTGGACACACACAAAGGCAACAGAGAGTGAACACAAGCGAACTACAGATGCAGGATGGATTCCAGAGTATGTGTTTGTCCTCCCCTGCCAAGCTATTAGCTCCCCAAGGTCAGCCAGGTCCTAGGCCCTAGGATCTAGCACAGAGAGATGGGAACAGACCTAAACTGGATGTTGGTTTTCACCAGGGAAGGAATTAAATTATTTAAATGAGATAATCCTTGGGAATCAATTCTTTTGCAACTGGGTTTGCTTCATTAGGTTTTGTTTTATCCTTAGGAAGGGAGTCCCCAGGTGGTGCAAATGATTAACATGCTTGGCTGCGAAACAAAATGTTGATAGCTCAAGTCTACTCTCAAGCAGCTGGGAAGAAAATCTGGTGATCTACTTCTGAAAAGTTAGCCATTGACAATCCTATAGAGGGAGCACAGTTCTGCTCTGACACACATGGGGTTGCCATGAGTTAGCGTTGACTCCAGAACTGGGTAATTGCATCCTTGGGACAGGTCCCTGCATCTAAAAGGGGCTGCTGGGTAACCACTTGTAATTTGGAGAACCAAAGTGCCGATACCAACTCATGGAATGTCTTTGCCAGGCTCCGCGGCATCATTCTGCAGAGACAGAAGGCATTCGTGAGACAAACAATTAGGCAGGGCCCGGGAACGGCACAAATGCACCTATGAATAAATACACTGGCAGCAGAGGGGTGGCCAGGGGGAGGGGAGAGAGCCGTGGACTGTAATGAGAAGTGTTACCAGTCTGTGTAGACAAGGTCCAGGCTAGGGAAGGGATTAGAGACACCACTGCCCAAGGCTGGCTCTGGGTAGACACCTTGGGAATGTGCAGTGGAAAAGCCTTTGCCCTCTGGAAGTCAGGACTCCTGACTCTCCATTTGCCTCTACAGTCAGCTGTGTGACCTTGGGTTGCCCAGTAACCTTTCTGAGTGCTCACTTCCTCCTCCATACAATGAACAGAAAAAAATGTTTATGTTTAAACTCTCCCATAGTCAACCTCTAAAAGGATACAGAAAAATACATTTTGTCTGTTTGCTCTGGGGAGTAGGAATAGAGGGACAGGAAGAAAGGAATGACTTTTTTTCTGTTTTAACTTTAAAAAAATATTCCCCCTTCTATAAAGAGTGCGAGACCCTACCCAGAGAAGCAGTGACCATAGACATGGAGGCCAAGACGATGATATGGAGAGATGGAGTGGCTGGGGACTCTAGACCCAGAGAGGGAGAGGGACTGTGTGCTGATGAGGAGGGGTCAGGCTTACAGGGTATACCATTTGGTTGGTTGATGAAGCATGGAGGGGATTGTAACCATGGCAATCAAACGATATACGATAGGATGAATGTAAGGCTAATGTTCTCCCATGTAAACTACTACATAATTCACAATAAAACATTTTTTAAAAGTCTATGTATTATTTGGGGATTATTAGAAATGCCCAAAAAGAGGACTAGAAGGATGCATGCCAAGAAGCTCACAAAAGATAAGTAAGGGCAAGGCAAAGGAGGACTTTCAGGCTTCACTCTGATCTATTTCACGTACTCTTGCACCGTCCGTGGGATGTTTCATCATATATAATTTCTGCGCTCTGCTCTTAATTACTCGAGTGGTGCTTTATTCGGCGTACCTTTTTATCTACATACTTATGTATGGTTTGTGTAAATAGTTTAAAAAGAGAATAAAGCAAAAACGGAAAGATCATCTGGGATGGTGTCTAAGACCCTTAGTATTCCTGAGCTGGGAAGTGTTAGGAACCTCTGTGTAATGGAATTGGCCTCTGGGCTGAGCTGCAGAGATGAATTGAGAAGACGAGTTTGCTCTCAGCCTCTTTGCCAAAGTGTGGTTGCTACAGTGCCTAAGTCCAATGCTGGACCTCCTAACTACCAGGTTCTTCTTAGGGTCCTGGGCTTGTCCAGAGAGACCCCAAAGGTGGTGGGCACCCAGGTAAAGTTGTGTGTGAGGGGTGGGCCTCAGGACACACCATCTATGTTAGACAAATACTATTAACCAGCCTTCCTGACAGATGGATGCGTCTTTTTTATGATCCGTCTTTACAATATGATGACTCTCTCCTTTTAAATATAAAATTAATTCAGACAAGACATTTATTTTATGAACTGACTTTACGGCACTTAACAACAATAACAACCATTTATTTTATAGGGAAATCCATCCCAGGGGGAAAAATACTCACGCTGAGCGATAGAAGGGTCTAGATGCTCTTGGAAGTTCTCAGCCTCTCAACCTTTGCTTTCTCCACGGGTGCCAAGCAGCTTGCCCTGATCTTAAAACCAAAAACCCAAACCCACTGTTGTTGAGTCAACTCCAATCCATGGTGACCCTGTAGGTCAGTGACACTGCCCCGTAGGTTTCAAGGCTGTCATCTTCGAGGCAGCAGGCTGGCTGCCACATCTTTCTCTCACAGCTTGGCGTAAGCAGCCGAACATTTAACTACTGCATTATCAGGCTCTTTACCAGATCCCACCTGGGGAGCAGCTTGAACCTCCTACTTGTTTAAGTGTCACCTTCTGAAGAAAGACAAAAGAAAGAAACATACGTATTGAGCTATTAGTATGGCAGGGTAGAAAGGGTAGACATTCTTTGCTCTTTTTAAAAAAATGTTTTATTGTTAATTGAGTGAAGGTTTACAGAGCAGATCATCAGTTTTACATGCAATAAATCGTATACATTGTTGCATCTCAATATTGCAATCCCCTCCAAGGAACATCTGTTCTCCCACTTCCTCCCTGTGGTTCCTATTTCGAATTCACCCTCTTTCCTATCCCTTCTCAACTAGGTCTTTAGGTAATTGTTGCCCTTTTGATCTTAAATGGTTGACCATTCCATGGTGAGCAGACCTTACTAATGGTGGTGTTTCTTCTATATACCTACCCACTGCTTGGCTGAACAATGAGCCACAAGGGTGAGTTGCGATCCAGACCTGAAGGGCGGCCAAGGGACGTAGTCTCAAGTTCCTCCAGTTCCTTTCTGACCAGTGAGCCCAATCTTATTTCTTTAAAAATTTTAAGTTTTCTTCTACATTGCTTCCAACTCTACGTAGGACTTTCTAAGGTAGATCCCTTTCAGAGCATTTGGTAGTGGTAGCTGGGCTAGTTCTGGTCTCAGAATCACGGTGCCTGATGTTCACTGGCTCCATCATATTGTAAAGACGGATCATAAAAAAGATGCATCCATCTGTCAGGAAGGCTGGTTAATAGTATTTGTCTAACATAGATGGTGTGTCCTGAGGCCCACCCCTCACACACAACTTTACCTGGGTGCCCACCACCTTTGGGGTCTCTCTGGACAAGCCCAGGACCCTAAGAGGAACTAGTTGATTCCAAGCATCGTCAATTTCCATGACTCTTCTTTCTTCCACACATGGAGAGACCAATAGCTGCATCTTAGATGGCTGCTCTGAGTTTTTAAGATCCCAGTCGATACTCACCAAAGTGGGGTGTAGAGCATTGTCTTCGTGGACTTTGTTATATCAGTTGACCATGGTGAAGGGGAAATTCTTTGGTCAGAAGAAAAATGTCTGAGTCTGGATGTAAGTTTATACCTACAGGTTAAGCTTATCTTTAAATGACCCTGAAGAATGTTCAAGGGAAATGAATGGGTTGTTTCTGCTTCCCGTGACTGGAATGGTGCTACCAGCTCATAGGTGCTTGGCAGTGGCTTACAAATGTTCTGCTGTTATGACCCCTCTTTCACTTGGGCACTCCGAAGTATACCTTTGACTTTCCTGTCACATTCATCTTCTTTCTTCAGCCAACGTGCTTTGTCCAACAGCTTTCATGCCCTGTCTACATGGCATTCTAACAGTGTCCCAAATCTATTCCCTTCCCAGTTAGCTCTGCCTTGGCTCCGCCCTTGGCTTGGTTTTGCCTGGATTATTGGTAGCTGCCTGTTGATTTGTCTGTCTCTCAACAGCCTCTCCCAGCATTAATCCACCCTCTAAGAGTTGCAGACCTGATCACTCCCCTCCCTCTTTGATAACTCCCCTGATTTAGTCACCAAACTCCTACATCTGGTACACAAGATCTCTCCCACATATACACTCAATTAAGAACTATGATGATTTTTTAGAAACCCCCAGTTGTGGTAGAGTTGATTGTGACTCATGGCAATCCCGTGTGTATCAGAGTACAACTAGCTTCCCTGGCTGACTTTTCTGGAAGTGGATCTTCATGCCTTTCTTCTGAGACAGCTCCTGGTGGACTCGAATCTGCAACATTTGAGTTAGCATCTGTGCATTTAACCATTTGCACCAGACCTCACTCCGTGATTATTATTACAGCTGACATTATTACCTGATGCTTGCCACTCTCTTGTGTCTTGCTAATGCCTTTCTCCTCCTTCATGCTCTAAAAGCATCATATGCTTAGATTGTCCCCGGAACAGCACAGAGTTTCACTCCTTCAAGCCTTTGCCCCTGCAGCTCCCGACATTGGAGTGCCCACCAACCTTTGGATGGAGATTTCAGAGCCCTCAGCATGACAGTCCCATCATGGCAGAAGCAACAGCTCCCTCTGTACCCTGGCATCGCACATGCATTGTCTGTGAACTCCTGAGGGCAGGCTCAGTGTCTGATTCATCTTTTCTCTCCAGACCTGGCACAACATGGCTCACTTGAAACTCCAGCTCTCCTTCCTCTCCCTACCTTCTCTTCTGTTCCCTTTCAAGGCTGAGAGAAGTCCAGTGTCCCTGCAGACAGGCAGGACCAGCCTAACATGGGACAGAGTGGGCAGCTGCCGTCAAGGTGGGACTTTCAGAATGGCAGAACCTTTTACTCTACACCCAGAGATCTGGTTTAAAACAAAACCCTAATGGCAGAGGTAAGGAGCCTGGGCAGCACAGGAGTTGGACTGTGAAAGGTGAAAGGTCGGTGGTTTGAACCTACCCAGGAACTCAGTGGGAAAAAGACTTGGTGATCTACTTCTAGAAAGATTGCAGTCATGAAAACTCCATGGCGCAGTTCTCTGTCACACGGGGTCACTATGAGTCGGAATCTACTAGGCAGGGATCTAACAACAATGACTGAGGTGTGTTCTGCATTAAAGTCTCACTGAGGTGGGGAAGATTGGTAGCAGAGCTTGTCTAGCTTCTCCAGTAAAATGAGGAGGAAGGTGGAGCTCCTGCTCTTGTACCCCAGTGCCACCTCTCCTCAGTCTTCCTCACTCTTCATCGAACTCAGTGAAATGGATAGCTTAGAGAGAGCAAATGGATCAGAAGCAGGGCAGGCAAAAAATTAAAAAGAGGGTAATTTTGCTGAGTTATTATTCAAAGGAGCTCTCTGGGACCAAGAGCTAGAGAGGCCCATCAATCAGCCTGCAAGAGCTCCAGCCCAATGGAGGAGTGGCCGGCAGAGTGGCTGCCGGTGGCTCTGTGTGAAAGCAGCCAGACCAACAGCCTGACAGAGGGAGGGATGCCAAAGGGATGCTGAAAGGGGATGGTGAACCCAAGGGCCTGAGTCCGGGCCAGCTCTGTGAAAGCACCCCATCCAGGTGGGAAGCAGAGGGTGCGGCTGGGTAGGGGCTCTGTTCTGCTGCCCTCCCTAAGCATTTGCACCTGTGCCTCCTCTGACCAGAGGGAGAGTCTAAGTCACATTTACCCCCGGCATCCCAGTGACTCCTTCTTGAATGAGTATATGAAGAATGAATGAATAGCAAGATTATTACAGCACCCTGATTGCTTCTCTTTTGTGCACTTTATTATTGGATACCTTGCCTTGTTATAATTGTTATACAGTGTTTATCCCTGCTTATTGAATTGTAATCTATTTGGGGGCAAGAGTTGACTCTGATTCCCCTCCATGTCCAAGTTGCACATGCACTAGCTCCTTGAGAAGTAAGTAGGGAAGGAGTGAGAGAGGGAGGCAAGGGTGGCATCGTGGAATGGCATCGGAGCCACAGCGCATCTCCTGGGTCCCACTAACTCACTGTCTGGGAGACTGTAGGCTCCAAGTCACTAAGTTAGAACACATTGTGAAGATGTTAGGTGGACAAGTTTGTTGAATTCCTACCATGCTAGATGGTGAAATTCAACAGTGGACAGAAATTACAAGGTTCTTACTCTCAATTTCCTCATCTGTAAAACAGGGCTGGTAATGATAATCAGGGAGTCCTGGTGTGACGCTGTGGGTTAATGCACCAGATTGCAAAGCTGCTTGAACTACAAGATCGGCAGTTCAAGCTCACCAGCTGTTCCTCGGAAACCCTATACAGGGTCGCTATGGGTCGGAACTGACTCAACGGCACTTAACAACAACAACAATGATAATTAGATAGGACAATTGTGAGCATTCTGTGAGTTAATATACGTGAAGTCCTTAAAACAGGATTTCCCATGTTGTAAGTTTCAATAAATGTTGGTTATTATTAATACGTTCTATGGAGAGACAGGCACTGAAAAAGCAAACAAGTGAATAAACTATGAAATTCCATAATGTAGGTGTTATGAGCAAGGGCATAGTGATCCTGTGGTAGAATCCTTGCCTTCCATGTAGGAGAACAAATCAAACCGAATGAGTTGCATTTGAGTCGACTCCTATTCATGGCGACCCCATATGTTGCAAGTACAACTGTGCTCCTCATCTAGGTTCCGTTTCTCCTAGCCACTCCCTGTCTGCTACTAGAGGTTTGTATTTAGGTTTCAGTAGAGCTTGCAGACTAAGATGGACTAGAAAGACCTGGCAATCTACTAATCCTGAAAATTAGCCAATGGAAACCCTCTGCAGTGAAATAGTATGATCTGCAACTGACCATGGGGATCATCCAGAACTGAGCAGCATTTCATTCCATTGTGCTTGACTCGGGGGCTGACTCCACATCACTCAGGTACAACAAAGTGCTGTGGGAAAAAGAAAACCCAGTGAAGACAAAGACAGTAATTCCACATGGAGGAGGGATCATTTCACCACGGGTGGTCAGGGAAATGTTCACAGATGAGGGGCTCTCAGAACCGGGAGTTGCCAGCCATGTGGCCATTCCATTCTGGGAGCCAAATATTCCAGGTAGAGGGATGGTCAGGGATTAAGGCCTCAGGAAGAGACTTGATGTGATGCAGAGAGAGAGAGAGCGTGGTCTCTGGCTGAAGCTGGAAGTCACAGTTAGGAGTTAGGACTTACAGGTGCAATGGGAAGCCATTGGAGGCTTTGAACCAGTAAATGTGGCTTGAAGTGGAGTTCCTCATTGGTGTTTGGGGGAGAAATGCCCTGCCTGCACAAGCTGCTTTTAGAAAAGGTATAGGTGTTATGATCCTTTCCAGTGACTTGTCTGCATTACACCTACACCACTAAACTCACCACTCTTTCCACATCCTTTCTACCCCCACGGCTTTACCATGCAGTGCCCTCTGCCCAGAAGGCTCTCCTCAAAAGCCCTCCTGAAGTTCTTCCCATTCCAAACCATAATGCCTTTGATGTACCACAGGTGTGTGTTAGAAGGACTCTTAAAGATCATCTGTTCCAACTACTTTTTGTAAGAGCAGAGACTCCTACCACCTGCGCTTCCTTCCATGGTAACAGAGTTGGGCTGGGGAATGGGAGCTCTTACCTACAGCTGATGCCTTCCCAAGGCAGGACCTACCTCGCCCTCTTTACACATGGCCTGTTTTCCCAGCTCTTCAGCCTTGACCATATGTGATAATGTTCTACAGATATAAGGATGCCATTGAGTTAGGGCTTGAAGTTGACTTGAGTCGATCTGCCCAGAACACAAGAGTGGGTGGTGGTGAGAAATACACAGGATGCCTCACAGCTTGAGTAATGACTTTGATGCCCCCTGGACCCAACAAGTTGCCCCCACCCTCCAGACCGAGAGAACACCAGCAGTCTTCCAAGTCCTTTCCCTGTGAGACGTGAGAAGAAGGGGCCCTCATCCATAAGGTTCCTGGTCCACCATAACTGGCCATTCTGAAGTTATCTGCCACCCTCCCCTCCACTACAATGATGCCATTCCCCCTTCTACTCATGCCAGCAACTTAGCAGTACCAACCTCCAGATTCAAACCTCAGAGCCCAAGTCTCTGCAGCTGTATGGTATTAGGAAATCATGAAAATGCTTCGTGTTTCAATTCTCCATTGTGTGAAAGAGGATGGGAATGCCCACTTTGGGGGATTGCCCCATTGGCATAGTAGTTCATTGTTCAGCTGCTAACCAAAAGATTGGTGGTTCAAATCTACCATCTGCTCCATGGGAGAAGGGCGATGTGGCAGTAGGCTTCCATAAATATTGAACAAAACAAAACAAAAACCCTGCCATCAAGCTGATTTCAAGACATAGTGAGCATCCTATAGGAGAGAGTAGAACTGCCCCATAGGGCTTTCGAGGCTGTAAACCTTTGTGGAGGCAGACAACCTCATCTTCCTCCCATGGAGGGGTTGAGCCATGAATCCCCAGTTAGTATCTAAGTGCCTTAGGTACTGTGACATCAGGGCTCCCTCAGTAACGATTTACAGCCTTGGAAATCCCATGGAGCCATTTTCCTCTGTCCTGTAGACTCTCCTCGAGGCAGGTTTTATTTGTTAGTTTCTTTGATGCCTACTTCGGAGTCCTGGTGTGGCGCTGTGGGTTAATGTGTTGAACTACAAGGTCGTTTGAACCACAAAATCTGCAGTTCAGGCTCACCAGCCACTCCTCAGAAACCTTATACAGGGTCGCTATGAGTCAGAACAACTCAAGGACACTTAACAACAACAACGAGGCCTACTTCAGGAGTCACTGGGTGGTGTAAATGGTTAAGTTCTCAACTACTAGCTGAAGGTTTACAGTTCAAATTTACCTAGAGGTGCTTTAGAAGACAAGCCTGGAACCTTTCTTCAGAAAGATCCTAGGCTTGAAAACCCTATGGTGCAGCTTTACTCTGCACGAACTGGACAACTAACAACAAAATGCCTACTTCACACAGCTGAGTGGGTGTGAGTGAGGCCGTGCGTTTGTGAGAGAGACTACACACGGACGTGTATTGGATTGTAAGTGTGTGAGCCACGTGGATACACTCGTGTGTGATGGTAAGAATGTGTGAGGCTGTGTGTATGTGTGCGTGTGTGAATGGGTGTGTGTTGGAGGGAGGTGGTAGAGGGTTGGATAAGATAATGAATGTAAACGAGGTTCAATGAATACTGATCGGTGATCCTGCCCTTTATAATCTTGGACAGAAACGGATTCAATGATGATGGTGATTTGAAATCATTTTAGACGGCAGGCTTTCACTGCCTTGACCTCACTCAGCAAGGAGGTCACAGTAAGTCACAAGACATACCCTCGTCCCCAGCCCTTCTGCAGCTCCTCCTTTTGAGGTTGTTTGGGAGCCTAATAAATACCCTTTCCCCTCCCAGATAGGACCACCAGGCACTGTGGGGTCAGCAGGCTCTCCCCCAACACCCCCACTGTTCCCAGGGGAGCCCAGTCATGCCTACTGTGGTTGGCTGTACAGATAGGGCTGTCTCCCCATTAACAGCACCCCTCCCTGCTTCCTTCTCCAAACACAGCTAATCCTGGGCTGCAGGAGGTAGGGGGAGACCCCATCGCAGCTCCTCCAGCTCATTAGCGCTACATTGTGAGCTCCAGGGATAATGTATGTTTCTTCCTCCCCTGATTGCTTCTGAAATCTCCTGCCTGTTTATCAAATCTGATGTACGCTTCATAGCCCTCTGCTATTTGGCTCTGTGCTTCTCTTCTCCAGATGAGGAAAACAAGGAAATGCTTGGTGGGCGGGCAGGGGCAGGAAGGGGGGTGTAGGGGACTGTTGTCCTCGTGTGGAGGATGAGAAGGCCAGCTTCTGCCTTTTACAAGAAGCCCATCCCTGCGGAAGTGGGCAGAAGGGCCTCCAAAAGGCCTGGACCCCACCCAGGGCTGGACTGAGACTACTTTGAGGGAGGACACACTCTCAATTTCCTCCACACCCACACAGTCCTAAAGCCCCACACACACACACACATGCATATACTCTGTCCACAATGTGAAATGAGAAGTGAGGAGAGTTGATGAAGGGAGATGGCTCTGCAGAAGAGGACAGGACTAAGGAAGAGGTGACAGATGGATTCAGGTAGGATAAGGGACTGATGAAGGGGTGAAAGAATGAAAAAGAAGAGATGGAAAAAAGAAAAGGGGGGTACAAGCCTTTACAGACCAAGACAAGACACAAAGCCCTGTTCAAATCAGCCCTTTTTGTAGGTAGCATTAAGTCGATTCCAGTTCATAGCAACTCCATGTAACAAAGTAGAACTGCTCCAGAGGGTTTTCCAGGCTGCAATCTTTGCAGGTGGGCAGTTCAAACACACCAGCTGCTTCTCAGAAATTCTATACAGGGTCACTATGCGTTAGAACTGACTTGATGGCACTTAACAACAAATCTTTGTAGGAGCAGATCACGAAGTCCTTTCTCTTGCTGGTTGGATTTGAACCTCCAATCTTTCATTAACAGTCAAGTGTTTCACCATTGTACCACCACAGGCCCTTCAAACTAACCTTGTTGTTGTTGTATGCTGTCAGTTCCGACTCACATTGATTAGGCCTGTAGAGGGTTTTTGAGAGTGACTGGTGGGTTTCAACTGCTGACCTTGTGGTTAGCAGTCCCAAGCTTATCCTACAGCGCCATACCCTGGCTGTAGTGAAAGGAAAATGGATGGTCAGGATGAAACAGGAACCTGCTCAACCCGAGGACTGGATGCACCCAGGTTGGGAGTGAGAAAGCTTTTTCTGTCTCGAGGCGGGTAGCTCCTATCTCTGCTTCTCCTCGCAGCCTTGCCATGCTTTCAGGTGCCTGTACAAAACCCCTCTGGTTTCTGGACTCTTCGCAGGGCAAAGGCTTCTGTGAATTTATTTTTCTAAATGTTATTTATTTTGTTGTTATTGTAGAGAAAATACACAACAAAACATACACCAGTTCAGCAGCTTCTTTGGGTTCTAACTCACAGCAACCCTGTGTCCATTGGAATGAACACTGTGACATCCTCACAATTGATTTATTTTTCTTGCCTTATTGCTATGGCTAGGATTCTAAAACAATACTGAATAGAAGTGATGAGCCACAGGCACCCTTGTCCTTTTCCCAATTACAAAAGGAAAGCTCTCAATCTTTCCCCACTAAGAATAATGTTGGCTGTTGACTTTTCATATATGCCCTGAATCATTTTCAGGAATTTCCCTTTTTCCTTCCATTTCTTTTGGATTTGCCTCATGAAATGATATTAGATATTATCAAATTTTTTTTTCTGCACCGTACAGATTATCATGTGATTCTCTTGTAGTATCATTCCGGTCATCTGTTTCATTGTTGATCTTCTTTCTAGATGTTCTGTCTAATATTAAGAGTCGTGGATTGAAGTCTCTAACTATTATTATAGTACTCTCTATGGGTACATATATATTTATGATTGTTAAATCTTCTTCATCAACTGACCCCTTCATCACTGTAGAATATTCAACTTTACCTCTTCTGACCAATTTTGTCTTAAGTCTACATTGTCTGATATTAAGACTGCTATCCAGCTTTCTTTTTGTTTATTATTTTCATGGAATGTAATTTTTGTCCTTTCATTGTCAGCCTATGTGTATCCTAGGGTTTAAGGTGTGTAGTTTGTAAACAGCGTATTTTTGGATTGTTTTTTAAATCTATTCTGCCACTCTCTACCTTGTGATTGGAGCATTTGGTTTATTTACACTCACTGTGCTTACTGATAAGAAATGCCTTATCTGCCATTTTGTTATTGGTGTTTTGTGTGTATTAAGACTTCTTTGTCTTCATCCTTTACTACTGCTTGCTCTTGTATCTTTTTGATTTATGTTGTAGTGAACTCTTTTGCTCCACTTTTCCTTTCCTTCTGTGTATGTTCTTTATATTTTTTCTTAGTGCTTACTTATACAGGGCCGCTATGGGTTGGAACTGACTTGACAGCACTTAACAACAACAACAACCATGAATTAAGACCTTGTATTTGCAAAATTTTAGGGTAAGTTGTACCCACTTAACTTAGTTGTTGTTAAGTGCTGTCGAATTTGTTCTGTCCCATAGCAACCCTGTATAGGGTTTCTGAGGAGTGGCTGGTGAGCTTGCACCACAACCTTGCAGTTCAAACTGACCTTGCAGTCCAGCACATTAGCCCACAGCACCACACAACAAATTCTGTATCTCTACCATTTCTCTCTCCCCTTTTCCCGTTTTGCTGTTGTTTTCAGTAAATATGTCTTTATATTTCATGACCCCTATGACATAAGTTTATCCTTGCCTCTTATACATTTGTTATAAAAAATATGAAGGCCAAGACATTTAGAATCATCAAACATGACTGTCTTGTTACTAGCCCTTATACCTGTCTGTGCATTTGCCTTCACTGGGAACTTTCTTTTTGTATAAAGCTTTGATTTATTTTCTAGTGCTTTTTCCTTCCATCTACAAGACCCCCATTAGTATTTTTTTTAGCATCAATCTGGCGAATGTCAACTCTCTCAGCTTCTGTTTGTCTGGAATGTTTTAATTTCACACTCATTCTTGAAGGATAGTTTCACTGAATATGGCACTCTTGTCGGACAGTATTTCTTCTTTCAGCACTTTTAATATATCATTCCATGGCCTTCAGGCCTCCATGTTTCTGAAGAATAAGTGCCATTTAATCTTATTACAGATCCTTTGTCTATGACTGTTTGCTTCTCTTTCGCTGCTTTCAGGATTCTCACACTTTTATTAATTTCTGAAAACCTAAC
Source organism: Chrysochloris asiatica (assembly GCF_000296735.1). Lineage (NCBI taxonomy): Eukaryota > Metazoa > Chordata > Mammalia > Afrosoricida > Chrysochloridae > Chrysochloris > Chrysochloris asiatica. The sequence continues at coordinate 10,751,611 of NW_006408610.1, read as the reverse complement.
CATGATGTGTCTTGGTGTAGGCATCTTTGGGCTTATCCTGTATGGTGTTCTTTTCACTTCTTGGAGTTGTTGATTCATGTCATTTATTTGACTGGGGAAATTTCTGTAAGTATTTCTTTAAATAACTTATCTCTTAAAACATTTCTTTCATCGCTTTCTGGAATTCTCTTAATATGTTCGAGGGTGAGTAAAAAAATATCCACCCACCCAAGTCCATGACTGATGACAACATTGAAATATGCACATGAAATGATTCTGTCAAATAGATGAGTGAAAGTAGATTATGTGGCAAATCATTTGCAAATCAGCCAGGGATATGAAATATCCATGACAGACTTGGATTTCAAAAAGTTTATGGAAGATGGGCATCAAACAACTCACAGAAGAGCGTGGACAAAAGGATTTGCACACCTGCAAGCAAAATTTGGACCAATACTTAGAGAAAGGTAAAAGTTTCTTTAAAAAAATCATTACTGGAGATGAGACATGGATTCATCATTATGAACCTGAGAGTAAATGGCAGAGTATGGAATGGAAACATCCTCAATTGCTGACCAAGAAAAAGTTCAAAAGTCAACCATCAACTGAAAAATGTATGCTTACAGTTTTCTGGGATTCTCAAGGGCCAGTATTGGAAGACTACCAAGAAAAAGGTTCAACAATCAACAGTGCTCATTACAGTGAGATGCTCACTGAAAAGCTGAAGCCTAAACTTCAGATTAAATGCAGAGGACTGTTATCCAAGTGTGTTGTGATCTTGCCTAACAATGC
>NW_006408610.1:10749353-10750420 GCF_000296735.1 Chrysochloris asiatica | reverse complement strand
TGAGGTTCGATGTCAGCAATATGACAGAATACCAGGTAAAGCAGATTCAGGACAGAGCTCCCAAACTCGGAACCACATAGGTAGGAATATTTTTAAAGTTTAAAGGCTGATAGCTAGTGGAACTTGAAGCAGAAATAAGAAATTGCATATTTTTGAATCTGCTGGGCTTGGCGGCCAGGAGCCAACAACTTGGACAAGACAAAATGGCAAGACCAAGCGTAGAAGCGGACACACCATGGAAAAACGCTGCAGGAACCTCAGAGCAAAGGTGGACAATACACATTGTTGGTTTTGCTTTGTTCTGATTTTGCTTTTTTGGTATCTGTTCATTGGCCCCCTCACTGCTTATGCACCTCCATTCTGGTGACTAGAGGGGGTGCCTGAGAGAGTGGACACCCCCCACCCTCACCACTGCTTGGTTCTTCTGCCACGCGTGCGCACATATATTCTTAGCTCAAGAGCTGGCCCCGAACTATGTTGTTGTTTTTTTTAAATATGGAAAAAGCCAGAACAAAGGGTTTGGAAAGGGAAAGAGAGTTTAAAAACAAAACAACCCTAAAATTAAATTAAATCCTGAGGTACAGAATAGCAACCAACAGTGGCATCTTGAAATTTCTCAGGCAGTTTTGAAGACAAGAAGCTGAAAGAGGATATTAAAGTCATACTCATATTAGGCTATAGACTTTTTTCTCCCTTCTTCTCTCCCTCCTCTCCCTTTTCTGCGATTATAGACTACAGTATCCAGCCTAGTTTTTTCTGTTGTTGTTGTTGTTTGGGTGGGTTTTTGTTTTTTGCTGTTGCTATTTTATGCTTTACCTGCTATCTTTGAGGAACTCTTTGTCTCCCTATATTACCCAAGAAGAGACAGCAACTGCTGCCATAGGTCAAGCTACAATCACTCTATAAAACAGCAAAATCCAGGCAAGAACCAATACCAACTGCCATATACAGCGAGGCAGACAACACCTGTGAAAGTTACTCTGAGTTAAGCAATAAGAAGAGTGAAAAGGGAAGGCCACATCCTGATCACATCTACCTGGAAGCATAAGAAAATACCAAAAGATATA
>NW_006408610.1:10702483-10741413 GCF_000296735.1 Chrysochloris asiatica | reverse complement strand
TGTGCTGAGGACCAAGGGGCAGGCTTGCAGGGTATACCCTTTGGTTGGTTGATGATGGATGGAGGGGATTGTAACCATGGCAATGAAACAATATACAATAAGATCAATGTAAAGCTAATGTTCTCCTATGTAAACTCTCACATAATTCACAATAAAATATTTTTTTTTAAAGTTGACTAAAACAAATTCTAGAGCCAGAGTGTGGATAATTTTTGAGTCCTCCCACATATATTAGGTCTCTTATTATTATTCCATAATTCCATTCAGTTGAGCTCAGTCTTCTTGATCCTCAGTTCTTACTGCTCTTTGGTATCTGTACTGTTTGTGATTTTAACTATCTTATCCTCTAATTTTCTGACTCGTTCTTAGACCTGATTAAATCTCTTGGTAAGTCCTCTTAATGTGTTTTCAACGTCAGTTCCTGTCTCTTTCCATTGGAATATTTTTTGTGACCTGCTTTCCTTATTTACTTTAGTTCTTCATCTATGTTTTCCCTTAGCTCTTTAATCATGTTTAATGTTGCTGTATTATATTCTCCTGTCTCTTCCCCCACCCCAATTATTTGATCATCTTTTTTGTTGTTAATGCCATTGAGTCAGACCGGACTCACAGTGACTGGATCCTGGGTTTCTGAGGCTGCAGATCTCTCTGGAAGCAGCAAGCCTCATCTTTCTTCCATGGAGCAGCTAGGTGGGCTTTTACTTCCCTTGTAATGTTCGTTTTGTTGGGGCATTGTTTCTCTGTTCTTCACGAGTCTTGTGATTTTTTTTGTTTGGACACTGGACTGTTGGGGGTGGTGGTTAACTTTTTCAGTTTCCCCAGTTCTGGTGTTTTTGCCTGCACTCATTCTGCCAAAAACTCTTGGTGACAGAACTTTGGGCCTTTGTTAACCATTTCCTCTCCTTCTCTGTAAAAGCTCCTTCTTCCCTCCCTGGATTAATTGGGATTCATAAATTCCAGATCTCATTTTTCAATCTCTCCCAAACACATCAGAGAACACACTGTTGTCAGTCTGCCCACCAGTAGACACTGCCACCCATGCAAGACATCAGGTAGTACTCAATCTGTCTACCAGAAAACACAGTCCCCTCTCTTTGGTTATGACCCCCTTCCATTCTCTTTTCTTGAGTCATGTTTTTAATTAGAAAATCCACACCCCGTGAGCTCCTTCAGGGTTAGATGTAGCCCTCCAGTTTTACCCCAGATTCCCTTCCCTGCTCTGTGGGGCTGCTTCTATCTGAGCTGGCTTTCAGGGGAAGCACAGACAGACTTTTCTCTAGTTCAGGAGGAAGAGGACAAGCTGCTACTCTTCAGAAGGCCTTCTAAGAGATCTGTCTTGTTGGTTTCAGCGCTCAAGTGGCCCTGTGGTGGTTAGGGAAACAGTCTCCACTTCAGTGCCCATTTCCTAGTTCCACTGTAGGAGGCCTGCTGGGGACCTTGCCAGTGGTGGAGCGGTAGCCACACTCTGAATGGCTCCCCTGGGGGGTTTGCCTTGTTGCTATCTGAACTCGCTCCTTATATGGTGGCTATGGGTGCTGCTCCACTCAAGGTGCCTGCTTCCTAGCACACAGTGGCCTCAGTGAGCAGTCATCAGAGCTGACTGTCAGAGGCAGCAGACAAACTCAAAAGGGGGTTCTACTGATTTCAGAGGCATGAGTTCTGAGGTACACAGCGAAGCAGGTAGAGTGCTGACTACGGAAGCATACTCCACTGTGGGGGCCTTCCTTAGCAGTTCCTTAGCCTGGCAAGCAACAATTACCAGTGGGGGAGGGTTATCATAACCTGGCTACATCCCCATGAAGATCTGCCTTGAAGCTATTAGAACCCCCCGTCATCCCCAACCCTACCTGTCCCCCAGTAGACTGCTGCCTGTCACTGCAGTCTCCACTCAAGATTCCTGCTTCCTAACCCACAACAGCCTCAGTCAACAGGTCTTAGCATCAATTGGAAGTAGGGGCAGACTAACCCTACTTGACCTTCAGGGAGGTTTGTCCTGTTGATTTCAGAGGCCAGCACCCTTGGGTGTCAGGGAGACTCCATTGCAGGACCCTTCTGCAGCAGTTCATAGCAGGCAACAATGTCTGGGAAGAGAAGCGGATGTCACACTACAAATGGACCTCCTAGAGGGTCAGTCTTGTTGCTTTCAGACCCCGGCACCCCCCACAGAATGTTTGACTATGGGTGTTGTTGTTGTTGTGAAGGGCTGTTGAGTCGATTCTGACCCATAGCGACCCTGTAAAGGGTTTCCGAGGAGCAGCTGGTGAACTTGAACTGCCAACCTTGCAGTTCAAACAGCTTTGCAGTCTGGCGCATTAACCCACAGCGCCACACCAGGCCTCCAACTACGAGTGTAGACACCTATTTCTTGGCACGTAGCAGTCTCAGTCAGCAGTCCTTAGCACCTACTGAAAGGGGAAGCAGATAGATGAGAAACATCTCCCCACGAGGTCTAGTCTGTTGGTTTCAGTGGCCGGAGTTGTAGGGTATGCAAGGAAGGCTGGTAAAGTATTTCCTCCAGGAGCAGACAACCACTCAGGTCTTCTGTGGCAGTGTGCAGTAGCCTAGCAGCCAACAGTGTCTGGGTGAGAAGGTGCTGGCACACTACAGTGGACTCTGGGGAGGTCTGCTTAGTTCATTTTAGGCAGCAGCTTGGGGTTCTTTTCTTTGACCAGGCCGAGGCTGTGGTAATTAGAGAAGCAGATTCGTTTTCTGGGGTCATTATCCCAATTCACAGTAGCTACCCACCCACATGACTAGGGAAGGAACAGGGATGGTGGAAAAAGATTTTTCTATCCTAAACAGAAAAACTATAGAAAGAATCAACAGGACAAGAAGCTGGTTCTTTGAAAGGATTGATAAAATTGATAAACCATTGGCAAACCTAACAAAAGAAAAGAGGGAGAAGGCACAAATAACATGCATTAGAAACCACATGGGCGATGTCACAATGGAACCAAAGGAAATAAAAAAGATAATAACAGAATACTGTGAAGAGTTGTACTCCAACAAATTTGAAAACTTAGAAGAGATGGATACATTTTTAGAAAAACACGACTTATCTAAACTTATATACAGAGTGAAGTAGAAAACCTGAACAGACCCATAACAAAAGAAGAAATTGATCAGGTCATCAAAAACTCCCAACCAAAAGAAGTCCAGGCCCAGATGGCTTCACTGGTGAGTTTTACCAAACATTCAGGTTAGAGCTGTCACCAATTCTACTCAAATTATTCCAGAATATAGAAGAGGATGGAAAACTTCCTAATACATTTTATGAAGCAAGCATAACCCTCATACCAAAACCAGGGAAGGACATCACAAAGAAAGAAAACTATAGATCAGTATCCCTCATGAACATAGATGTAAAAATTCTCAACAAAATCCTAGCCAACAGAATCCAACAGCACATCAAAAAAATAATACATCATGATCAAGTGGGATTCATATCATAGATGCAAGGATGGTTCAACATTAGAAAAACAATCAATGTAAAAGATTTTTCTATCCTATGAGACTGGTTATTTTGTTGATTCTTACAGGTCTGCTGTTCCCTGTGGTGTCTTTCCTCTGCTCCTTGATTCAGACAGAGTCCCTCAAAACTGAGCACCACTTCCCTTTTTGATTTCTTGTGGAGGGATGGCAGAAGGTTTATGTTACCTTCTTCCCAGAATAAGCCTTTGCGTCTTTTAATCAGATTCCCAACTGAGAACCTGACTGTCTTGGCTCAGGGCTTTGAGCTAAGCTACCTGGCTTGCAGGTCAGTGTGCAAATTAGCTCCCTTTGGCTCAGTGGTCCTGTCTAGTCCTATCAGCCATGGCTGGGATAATGATGGGTTTTGAAGAACTGTGAACAGGGCATATTCTCCAGAAAGGAGGTGGGCAGGGCAGGCAGGCAAAGTCTAAGGTGAAGTCTGTCTTTATTTGTGCTTTTACCTGATACCTATGTTAGAAATGAACCCTGATGTCACACAAAAAGACACTCAGTAAGGCTAAATTACCACAGTAAGGCAAAATTTACTTCTGCAGAAGGGTGCGTGCATGCAGCTGTACAGAACAGCCTAGTGAGCACACTGAGCAGGTATTCTGCACGGGTTTTTATCCTTTTATCCCTGACGTGAGTCTTAAGGCTGTGTCTCACCCTATTGGTTGGGGCTTCGACTACACAATCTTGTCCTTACCTGGTTGGCTAATTCAAATTGCTAAGGCGTTGCATTCTTGTCCTTACTTGATTGACTTTTTCAAATTGCTAGGTGAGCTTTAAGGAAGTTAGAAAGTCCCTACATACTTCAGGAAATAGTAAAAATGAAACAGAAAGGTCATCCGAATACAACAAACAGGATTACAATAAATTTGAAGAAAAGATACTCATTCCCACACCTGTGCATTCAGTTTCTACCAAATTGAAGCTCTTTTTTTTTTTTTTGTGGCCATAGGCTGTTTCACATGTTTGTGTGCCATCTCTACCCTGAAATTCCCTAAAACGAGATCCTTTTTCTTTCCCCTGCTTCCCTTTCTAGACAGAGCACTTAGCAAAGAGCTTAGTAAACATCAGGCATGCTAGAAAGTCTTTCTTGCCTGATCTTGGATTGTATGTTATTTCCATTTAAAATTTTTCTATTCATTTAATATTTGCAAACGGTTATCTTTGTCAGTGTCTGCCCGACTCTGCTGACACTGAGGTGCACCTTCTTGTGATCCATCCTCCCTTTGCCTTGCAAACTGAACCCTGACTTTTGTTCAAAACAATACCATATGATAAATAACCAAACATGAAAATTCAGATGCAGCCATGTGCCTATTTTCCACATTGGTGGTAAGGGTGTGTTTGGAGGAGGATTCTGGGAAAGTATTTGTTCTCTGGCTGAAAGAAACAAGAGAAGCTGGCACCACCTCTTTTTCCTGCTTCTTGTCTTAATGGAGGTTCCTGGATATCCTGATACATCTCATGACTATGAGGCAGAAGCCAATAAACGGGTGGGTGGAGGGGACCCTAACCCTGATGTGGGCTGCCTTGTTGCTCTGTGAGGGCCCGGACTATAGCCCCTGCTCCTAGAACAGCATTGGTCATGTGGTCAACACTCAACAATTCTTTGTGGATTGAGGGAAGTCTTTGTGGATTGAGACCCTGTTGGGAATTCTGTTGCCTACAACTAAACAGATTCCTAACTGATTCAATTAGTAACTAAAAATTGTAGCAGTGCTAAGATAATAAATGGAGTGACTGGGTAAAGTCACAAACTAAAGCACCACCTAAAATCTGATGAGAGACACTGTGATGATCTATTTGTCTCCATGCCCACAGCCTCTCTCTGCCAAGAGCTACTTGCATCTGCAACCCTGTTTCTCAAGGGAATAGCCCCATTGCTCATTTTCTTATAAATTAATGTTTCTTGGTTCTAGCCCTCACACTCTGACCTCACCCTGACTTCCAGGCCATTTCTTAGACGCTGAGGAGGCAAACATGACCTGCTCTTCCCAGATAGGAGCGGCTTCAAAGCTCCACCAGGAGGGGAGAGAAAGGGAGAGGGGGAACTTTAAAGTCATTTCCTGCCATATGGCTACAGCCTTGCATTATCCCTGATGTGAGCCATTAACCTGCTAATTATCAACCAATTAGCTCTGGTCTTGGCTGCTACTTACATTGCCTTTCATGTCTCTGTTCCCCACCAATCATGTGGAGCCCCCCCGCCCCCCCCCACCAACCACACTGCTACCCACCACTCCCCCAGAAGCTGTCACTGGTGGAGACATAAAAGGACCCTCACAAACGGACAGGTTCTGCACATCTTTCTAAGCCACCTCCAATGGGTGCTGAACCGTAAGTTTCCCCCAAGAGACTCCATAACCACAGGCATTTATAATTCAGCAGTGAAGGGATGCTGCCATTAGCGAGTTATATTTTTGCCAAATGGGATAAAGAAAGTAGAGATCAGCCAATAAGCAGCTTTCCTGAGGTTCCCACTATAGGAACTGACTTAGCAAGCTCTCCTCTGAGTTCCATTATTTTTATATCCAGTTAATAACAATCTTATGAGCTCTGGAAGTGTAGTGGTTACAAATTGGGCTGCTAATCTCAAGGTCAGTAGTTTGAAACTACCAGCCATTCTGTGGGAGAAAGATGAGGCTTTCTGCTCCTGTAAAGATTTACAACCTCAGAAATGTTTCTATGCAGAGTCGTTATGGGTCGGGACCAACTCCTCAGTACACCACCACCACCACCAATATCAATCTTTGGAGTCCCTGGGCGGTGCAAACAGTTAACGCACTTGGCTACTAACTGAAAGTTGGAGGTTCAAGTCCACCCAGAGGAGCCTGACGATATACTTCCAAAAACTCAGCGTTGAAAACCTCGTGGAGCATTATTCTGCTCTGACACACATGGAGTCACCATGAGTGTATGTTGACATAATGGCATTGTTTTGTTTGTTTGCTTAATATCAGGGGTTAATTTTCTAATCTCCTTCCTGTGTTCCTGATTTTCTAATTATTATCAACCTCCCTCCCCTACCAAATACTCTGAAATGCCATTTCCCCTTTCCTTCAAAGTCCAGGGTCCCCATCACTGAGTAGTCTGTGTTATGTTTCAAGTGGCATACTTGTATGCCTCTTCTTCTTGCCCAAACTAAGTTTTGGGGAACACTTCCTGTGTCTCCCATAAAGCTAGTCCATGATTCAGCACACAGTGAAAGCCCCAAAATATTTCTGACTGTTTCAGTTCTCTAAACTAAATGGCTTAAAACTGTCTTTGTTATTTTTCAAGGGTCTGTAGGCTGATATTGCCCAGCCTGGCAATTCTTCTGTCGTGTGTGATATTGGCTGGGCCTGCAGTCAGCTGAGGGCTAACCTCAACTTGAATGTGACTCATCACATGTCTGATGCCTTGGAGGGGATGACTGAGAGGCTGGACCAGTTGGGATGCTGAGACAAATGGCCATCTCCTTGTGTCTGTCTGTCTGTCTCTTTCTCTCCATAGATTCTGAGAGTCTCCTTTTCTCCATATGACCTCTTCAGCACAGTGAGGCCAGATGTCTTACATATGGGCTCAGGGCTTCCCAAAGCACAAAAAATGTAAGGTTCAGGTCATGTAAGACTTAGGCCTCGAAATGGTCCAGTGTCACTTCACATTTTATTGGTTAAAGCAAGTCAGAGACCAACCCAGATTCAATGTGGGAGGGACTCACACAAGGATGTGACCATGGGAGGCCTGGTTCACTGGGGGACATCTTGAGAATCTGGCTGAATGCCCAGTAACATTTTATGTAGGCCTGGGTCTGTAATTTCTGTAAGACTAAGGAGCTCTGGTAGTGTAGTGGTTACGAATCAGGCTGCGAACCTAACGGTCAGCAGTTCGAAACTACCAGCTGTTTCACGGGAGAAAGATGAGGCTTTCTGCTCCCATAAAGATTTATAGCCTCAGAAACCCTGTACAGGGTCGCTATGAGTCAGAACTGACTCCACGGCACATAACAACAACAACAAGGAAAAAAAAAGGCTAAGGAGTCCTGGTGTGGCGCTGTGGGTTAATGCACCAGATTGCAGAACCGTTTGAACTGTAAGGTCGGTGGTTCAAGCTCACCAGCTGCTTCTTGAAAACCCTATACAGGGTTGCTATGGGTTGGAATCGACTCGACGGCACTTAACAACAATAACAAGGGGGATAAAAGCTTTCTTTATTAAAAAAAAAAAAAAGTTTCAGATCTCTCTCTCTCAGACTGTTTTCATCAAGAATAAGAAGAAAACACACACACACAGGTCCTGGAACATTGCCACCCCAACCTGTAAAAATCATAAACTCTTTAAGAAAGTGAAGCTATCCTTAGAAAGTTGGAAATAGAGATACCTTATGATCCAGCAATTCCTCTGCTTGGTGTATATTCACAAGAACTACGAGCCATACACGAGAAGATATATGCACACCAATGTTCATCGCAGCACTATTCACAATAGCAAAAAGATGGAGACAGCCTAAGTGCCCGTCAATGGGAGAATGGATAAATAAACTTTGGTACATATACACAATGGAATATTATGCTACCTTGAAGAATAACAATGGAAGTGGCAAGCCACCACATAACATGGATGAACCTTGAGGACATTATGCTGAGTGAAATTAGTCAGTCACAAAAGGACAAATACTGCATAAGGCCATTATTGTAAAAGCTTAAGAAAAGATACCCACACTAAAGGGGAGGGGAGAATGTGAAGTTGGGTGTGCTTTGTGAAGGAGAGCCTGAACACCATAATATTTTAGCTGACAATTTCAAGCTGTCTTAAATATACTACTCACTGGAACCTGATCTCCATCACCATTCTAGAAATGAGGAAACGGAGTCTCAGCGACAGTAAGCAACTTGCTCAAAGTGGCACATCCAAGACTGTCTAATACCAAGGAGTCTTCATTCCACGAAAAAGAACTATTAGTAAATATTTGAATCATTGGAAAAGCTTTGATTTAGTCAAATTTGTACTTTGAAGCAACTGAGATCCTTAAAGAAGAAATTGTCCAAATTCCCTCAGCCAGAATCCGCTTCCCCCTTAGAAAACAAGCAAAGGAAAGTACAGGGCCTAGCGCATAGTAGGTGTTTAGTAAATGGAATTAACTCCTCTCTTCCCTACACAGTTCTTCAAGGCACACTGTCATTGGTCCAAAGAACCCAGAAATGAAAGCTGTGTTTTTAGCATAGTTGCAGATGCAGAGATTCCCTTACTGATTGGCCGAGAAGCCTGGGGAGCAAGCTTGGCAGGATTCTGTTTGCTGCCTGTCACGACTTTCCCCACTCACATTATTCCCAACCATCATTTGGTTTTTAAGCAATCTGTTCCTGGAAAGCAGAGGAAAGTAACAGATTGATGAATTGACTGAGTGTGGCCAAATGATTTATTTTTAATGTGACTAAACAAGATGCACACCTGCCTATGGAAATGTAATTACATTGAATCATCAGAGGCTCAGATGGCCATTTAGGCAAGGAAAATAACAGGGCTCCGAACCAGTTTCAGCTAGCACCGTCATGGCTAACACAGTGAAATTGGGAACAGACAGAAATTTGTAAAATATGGATGTAGCAGCAACATAACCAGAACAGAAGAGATGATGGGTTCAAGTCCTGGAATAGGAGACTAAGAAGAGGTGTAGCAAGTCCTTTCAGGAGCCTGATGGAGGACTGTGGGGAGTGACGTGCATTCAAAGCAGGTCAGTCAGCCACCATCTTTAAGTAGGACATCATTGTTCCCAACTCTGCAAATCAAGAGTTTTGGCTGCTATGCCAAGTGCATGGTGCCCCTGTTTTCTAGGAGGGAGATTCTGTTTCTAAAATGATGTCAGCTCACAATTTTTCCTCATCTAGTTGTGGTTCTGATTTGTCCATGTTTTATAAATTCAGGTCCATACCAGTTTTGCTTCATTGGCCATAACTCATTAAGGATAACTAATTAAAGCCCTGAAAAAGAGAGGAGAGGGCAGGGAAAGAGAAGGAGCAAGAGCAGACGAGACCATTGAGAACACCTCCCCAAGGACCCCCAATTTGTCCAGATGTCCCCATTTAGCTTTGATCAGATGCCTGAACTTTCATAATTAGACTTTCATTTCCGTGGTGTAATTAAACACAGGTATTATCCCCGCCCCCCAACTGAAGTATAAGTGCAACACAAGTAAAAACTCTAAAACCAACCCCTTATTGTCAAATGGATCCTTACTCCAGGTGACTCTATGAGTTACAGAATAGAAGTTCTCCATAGGGCTTTCTTGGCTGTAACCTTGTCCTGGTATGGCACTGTGGGATCAAGCACTGGACCAAAAAGTCAGTTTGAACCACAAGGTTGGTGGTTCAGGCTCAGTAGTCGCTCCTTGGGAAACCTATAGAGGGTCACTATGAGTCGGAACTGACTTGATGGCACTTAACAACAATCTTTATGGAACAGACTGCCAGGTCTTTGTTCTGTGGTACTACTGAGTGGATTCAAACTGCCAACCTTTAGTTCCTTGGTGATTATGTGCCGTAGAGTCAGTTCTGATTCATAGCGACCCTGTGTAGGCTTTCTGAGGCTATACATCTTTGCAGGAGCGGAAAGCCTTATCTTTCTCTCATGGAAGCACTGGTAATTTCAAACTGCTGACTGTGAGATTAGCAGCCTGACACAAATTGTGCCACCCATGGGCCTGCAACAGTAGTAGTAGTTGAATGACAAATTCTTTGACATTCCCTTCTAAAGGTGGAGGCTCTCCACAGATGTGGGTTGGACTTAATGGCTCACTTCTAATGAACAGACTATGGCCAGGGTGACTGTATCTGTCTGCTGAGGGTAGGTCCTAAAAGGCATGGTAGCTTTGGCTTTGCTCTCTGCAGGATGACAGCCGCCATGTGTGATACACTCAGCCCTGTGAAGAGGCCCACACGAGGAGAAACTGGGGTCTCCACATCAACAGTCAGCACCAAGTAGCTATCCCTTTAAGTGGATCCTCCAGCCTGGGTCAAATCTCAGACGACTGCAGCCCCAACCAACATCATAACCACAACCTCATGAAAGACTCTGAGTTGGAAACCATTTAACCAAGCAGCTTCCAAATTCCAGACTGCCCCAAACTGAGGGATTAGGAGTTTTTATTATAGTTTTAGGAGTCCTGGTGTGGGACTGTGGGTTAATGCATTGGGCCACAAGGTCGGCAGTTCAAACTCACCAGCTGCTCCTTGGAAACCCTGTATAGGGTCACTATGAATCAGAACCGACTCGATGGCACTTCACAACAACATTATAGTTTGAAGGCACTAAAGCTTTGGGATAATGTGTTAGGCAACAACAGAAAATGGATGCAATAGTCATTGCTTTACTCTGTAAACAGCAAAGGATAAAGAAGCAGTGGGAAAGTTTCTTGGTATTTAATGGGAGGTTAAGTGACTCTTGCTAAATAGGCTATGCAGTTGTTAGAATGAGTGAGGCCTCTGAGTAAAAGATCTGTATGATATGTCTTTAAGAGCTCCATAAGATACACTATTACATGAAAATAGCAATTTTCAGAACGTTTAAGGAATGGCCTCAATTGCCCAACAAAAAATTATGTTTGTATGTACAAAGCAAAAACCAAACCGTTTGCAGATGAGTTGATTCCTGCTCATAACAACTACGGAGGGGGACCTCTGGGTAGATTCAACTCTCCAACGTTTTGGTCAATAGACCAGTGCTTAACTTTCTTGTTTCTGTACATACACATATGCATATGTATAATAAACCATGTTTGTATATATAAAAATTATGTGTGTTCATCTATGCATAAGTGCATGGAACAGGAGTGGAAGCTTGGTACAAAAATGCTGGCACTGATTTTATCTCAGAGGAGGGAAAGGAATTGGCTGGGGGCGGGCGGGCAATGTGACTATATGATGACGTGCACATTTGTCTTGTGTTCTTACATATTGTTTCAGTCTTTTACAATGAAGATGCATTTGTGTATTCCTGTGTGATAAAATTAAGAATATCATAAAAAGAGAAAGAAAGGCAGACACACAGAGGAGCTGAAACAAAGGGCTGGGTGAGAATGAGAGAGGAATGTTACAATTTACAGACTAGTGACAAAGGGCACCTTCATTTTAAAACAACAAGGAACTGTGCTAGGCGTGATGTTGTGTGTCCCATGAGTGGATTCTGACAGAGCAGAACTGTCTCATAGTGTTTTCTGGGCTGTAGTATCGGCACTGGACTAAACCACAAGGTCTGGCAATTCAAACCCACCAGCTGCTCCTGGGAAACCTTGTACAGAGTCGCTCTGAGTCAGAAGGGACTCAACAGCACTTAACAACAACAGTGGTTACAAGAAGAATCCTGGTGGTGCTGTAGGGTAAGCACTGAACTGTTAACCACAAGGTGGGCAGTTCAAACCCACCAGCCTCTGCGATGCAGACTAAAGATTTACAGCCTCAGAACCCTTTATAAAGTGTCCGGACTCCATGCCAGTGGATTTGTCTTTAATTGCTGATCACCAAGTTTTTTCTTCCAAAGAGCTGCTCCTAGTACGTTTTCGAATCGCAGAACCTTCTGTTAGCTCCCAATACTGAATGACCGTGCCCCCAGGCCTCCATAGAGCTTGACACAGGCCACAATTTGTGGTGTTCAGCTTGATCTGGGGAGGATGAAGACGCTCGCTAAAAGACTACTTTGATGTCCGTCTTTCCCCTGAAATGTGCGTTCCCCTTCTGGGGCACAGAGACAATGTGTGGGGAGGACGCACCTAAGAGGCCTGGGAGAGTGGCCGTGTAGAGTGGCCACTGGGATGGTCGGAAGAGAGGAGGGCAAGGGTGAGCCAGGGAGCTGGGCGGGGTGTCCGGGGGCAGTCCCACTCCCCTCCCTTCCCACCGACTCCCCATCCCCCACCCCCACCCGGAGGATCCGGGGGAGGGGGGCGGGGCACCGCCCTGGGAGTCTCCGGGTGCAGGAAGTGCCATCCGATTTTCCTCACAGACCAAAGGAAGAATCGGGGTCCTGGGTACAAACGGGAGACTGGAAGAGGCAGAGCGAAGTAAATCAAGTCCTTTCTCCCTAAGAGGTAGTAGCTGTGTACGACAGGGAAGGCGCCCTTTCTCTGGATTCCTGCTGCCAGGTCACCACGCTGCTCCCCATCCCACCTCGGACTCCTCAGAAGAAGGGGCTGGGCGGGGACCTGGACCCGGAGCTCGACCGGGACCACAAACCCTAGACCCCTGGCAGACCCTCTAGGGCGAAAGCCGCTTCTTCCTCCCGGTAACCAAGCATCCTCCATCCCCGCAGGCTGGGCAGGAAACCCGGGAGGCAGGGGCCTCCATCTTTTGCAGCCCCGCCCGCTAGCTTTAATGAACCAATTCCCTAGAACTGAGGTGAGACAAAGAGAAAACACGGTCATTCAGCCGTTCCCCATTACCCTTAACAAGCTTACAGTGAGACCAAACAACCACCTGCCTCTGGCGTTCTCCTTACTGAAGAAAACAAACCCTTAGCTGTTTTTTGTTTTGTTTTGTTTTTTAAGACCTTTTGGGGCTCTAAACATCATAAGGATTCCTGGTGTGGTGCTGCAAGGTAAGCACTGGACCGCAAGGTCAGTTTGAACGGCAAAGTCGGCAGTTCAAACTCACCAGATGCTCCTGGGAAACCCTATATTGGGTCACTATGAGTTGGAACCGACTCAACAGCACTTAACAACAGCTACAAACATTACAACGATTATGACTTCAAAGTTTGAGCAAAACTTAGCTAGGAAAAAGAAGGGATGGGCAGGCCAGGCAATAGGAACTGCTTGGGAAAGATCTGGAGGCAGGGAAGAGCCAAGGGAACAGAAAACAGGTTAGTACACAGGTGCGAGGGATGCTGGTGGCACAACGGGTAAGCAGACCACTTAACTGTTGTACCACCAGGATCCCTTGCACCTGTGTACTAACCTGCTTTCTGTTCCTTTGAAATGGCATGGTTGGCAGTTTCCTTGCTGCAATTTAAAATAACATAATATTGAAGTGGAACTTCACTAAATAACTGATTCCCCATCTCCCCTTACCCCCATCAAATTATTTCAACAACCAAACATTTGGCGCTTGCTTGGCAGCACACTTGCCTGTCCATGGGTTGACCCCAGCCAAGCCAAGTGGATCTCCTGACTTCTCTCCAACGTACCTGTCAGTTCCCTGCACCAGCCTTGTTTCATTTTAGATGCCATGCTGTTGTTGTTAAGTGTCGTGGAGTCAGTTCCAACTCCTAGCAACCATGTAGGATTTCTGAGGAGCGGCTGGTGGGCTTGAACCTCTGACCTTGTGGCTAGCAGTCCAGTATTTATTTTACAGGGCTAAACCAGTCTTCTAAACTCATCAAGCCAAAGCATCAAGCCCACTGTCATCTTTCCGACTAATACTGTTGAGTTAAGTGCCACCAAGTCGGTTCTAACTCATAGTGAGCCTGTATAGGGCTTCCTTGGAGTGATCGTGGGTTTGAACCAGCAACCTGTGGTAAGAAGTCCAGTGGTTATTCTACAGTACCCCTCCATTTAAACTCACAGTGACCTTACATAATGTTTCTGTTATGGGAACAGTCTCATCTTTTTTCTGAAGAGCAGTTGGTGGGTTTGAACCACCGCCTTGATGTTAGCAGCCCAGTGCCTAACCTCCAATACCACCAGAACTCTGTAACAACCTCATATGACAGAGTAGAACATCCCCATGGGATTTTCTAAGCTGTGCAATGATTAAGCATTGGGTTGCCTACCAAAAGGTTGTGGGTTTGAATCTACCTAGTGGCTCACAGAAGAAAGAGCTAGTGATTTGGTCCCATAAAGACTACAGCCTAGAAAAACCTATGAGGCTGTTCTCTGTCACATGGGGTCAACTTGAAAACACACAGCAACAATAACAACAAATCTTTTCTGGAACAGATCCTCAGACTGCCAACCATGCCATTCAAGCAGACCACTTAACTGTTGTACCACCAGGATCCCTTGCACCTGTGTACTAACCTGCTTTCTGTTCCTCTGAGGCTCGGCTCTTCCCTGCCTCCAGGTTTTTACAAAGCAATTCCTATGGCCTGGCCTGCCCATCCTTCCTCTTTCCCAGCTAGCTTTTGCTCAACCTTTGGAGCCAGTGTACACATCAATCCCTCTAGCAGCCTGCCCTGATTATTTCTTTTCCAGCATCCCCAACAGGCTGGGTTCAAAGGATTTACCACGCTGGATCAATCAACAACATCCATATAAATGGAGAAAAAGACTGAAGTTGTCAAAGACTTTGATGTGCTCGGATCAACCATCAACACTCATGGAAGCAGCAGTCAAGAAATTAAATGATGTATTACATTAGGCAAATCTGCTGCACAAGACCTTTTTAAAGTGTTGAAGAGGAAAGATGTCAGCTTGAGGACTAAGGTGCACCTGATCCAAGTCAATAACCTCATATGCATGCAAAAGCTGAACAGTGAATAAGGAAGACCGTAGAAGAATCGATGCATCTGAGTTATGGTGTTGGAATAGAATATTAAAAGTGCCATGGACTGCCAAAAGAACAAACCAATTTGTGTTGGAGGAAGCACAGCCAGAATGCTCCTTGGTAGCCAGGATGGCCAGACTTTGCTTCTCATACTTTGGACATATTATCAGGAGGGACCAGTCCCTGAGAAGAATATCATGTTTGGTAAAGTGGAGGGTTGGAGAAAAAGAGGAAGATCTCCAACTAGATGTATTAGCACAATGGTAGTAGCAATGGGCTTGAACGTGGCAGCCATTGTGAGTTTGGTGCAGAAGCGGGCAGTGTTTCATTCTTTTGTGCATAGGGTTACTATGAGTCAGTGCTGACTCAATGGCACCTAACAATAACAATAACATCACACTGTAAGGTAATACTCCAGTTTGTTCTGTCACCGTCTCTGTACTGTTGTTGTTGTTAAGTGCTGTCGAGTCGATCCCGACCCATAGCGACCCTGTGTAGGGTTTCCGAGGAGCAGTCGGTGAGCTTGAAGCGCCAACCTTGCAGTTCAAACTGGTTTGCAGTCTGGCACATTAACCCACAGCGCCACACCAAGCCTCAAAAGGCAGAGACCTTGTCTGTCTTGTTTACAGTTATGTCCCTAGAACCTAGCATGCAGCCCGACACATCATTGTGCTCAAATGAAGAAATCAATATCTGAAATTGACCATCTACACATAGCAAAACAAATAGTGCGGAATAAAGATGTCCAGTTATTTCATTCTGGCCTATGCAGTTAATTCATTCATTCCTTCACATCATTCACTCCTCAATATTTATTGAGCACTTCCTATGTGCCAGACAGGTAACGCTCGATACATGTTAGTTTCCTTCATGCCCAAATGGACCAGGTGTCCACCTAACTTTGTTGCAACCTTAAAGGAAGCCAATTATCCTGGCCTACTCCCTGGTGTCTGATTGAACTCAGTGTGTCCGTCATAGCCATAGAAATATCACACTAACAGGATGCCAGCAGGATTTGATTTGCAAAGTGTTTAAAGTTTAGCAAGAAAGCTTTCTGCAAATGTCAACACTACCACTCGGTTTGCTGCAAACCCGCATTCTAATCAGCAGGACTGCCTTTCCCAGCTCATTGAGCAATGTCATAAAAAAAAAAATTCCAACAGAATCATTTCTCTAGAAGGAAAAATACCAAACGGCAGAAACGAGCAGAGGGCGGGGTGCTAAGAATCATAGCTACCTACTACGTGCTAAGTGTGAGATTTACTACTTTAGTATTGCCGCCTTGGATCTCACAACATTGACAGATGAGAAACTGGCACACACAGCAATTATGCTGTTCCAACTGAAGCCAAAGCTTGGACACTTTCCACCACACCCCACTGCCTTTGGTGGCAAAAGAACAGTAACACGCCAGGCAAGATGCATTGTACTCAGCTAGGAGTCTTCCTTTCAACCCCAATGTCTTAGAGTGGGAGGACCTTCAGAAGCAAATCATAAGACAAGAGAATGACATTGTTTCTGGAGGCAGGGGTTCCTAGGCCTCCAATCTTCTAGTCTTCCTCTTCAGTTCCCCTGGGAGGCCAGGTGTCAGGATGTAATGATTTTGGAAATTTGTAAAGTCAAGAAAGAAAACAATTTTTTCTTCTTCTTCTTTTCAAAGAGGAGATGCTGGGGTGTTTTCACATTGGGTTCCTGGATCAGCACATGGAGGACTTGATGGGATTTCATAATGAAGTTACTGCTGGAAATGATACCTTAAAGGGGACTTTTCAAAGACATTGCTAGTGGAGAATGGCTTTTGTACTATGCCTCGGCTGTGTGGGGACAGTTATCACACCTGACCCACTTCTCAGTCTTGGTTCTGCACAGGAAACATATCTAAGAAGGAGTCAAGGCAAGAGTATAAGCTCTTACTGTTCAGTGCAGCCAAGTCATTTCCAACTCCTAGTGACCCTGTATAGGATTTCTGAGGAGCGGCTGGTGAGCTTGAACAGCCAACCGTATGGTTCAAACTGACCTTTAGGTCGAGCGCTTATCCTACAGCGCCCCAGAAGAACCAGAGTATAAGAGCAACTGCAAAGCATACCTTCTCTGGGTTACCTGTGTCTGCTGCTGTCAACTTGTGCCTTAGTACAGAGCTGGAGACATTTAATCTTGGACACAGGCAGGCCACAGTCTGATTCCTGGGTAAGAACACATAGCCTGGGGTTAGCAAACTCCTGACTTTGACCTCCAGCTATCCCTGAGACTGTTGCCCTCAGTTCTCAACCCTACAAATGGAGTGTCATCTGGTCCAGTCAGCTCTACCCCATGGAGAACATTATGTATAACAGAACAAAATGTTGCCTGATTCTGAGCCACTAGGGCTCCTTTCCTATAAAGATGACAGCCTAGGAAACCCTGTGGGACATTCTAGTCTAGTCACATGGGTGGCTGTGAGTTGGAATCTACCCAAGAACACTCAGGGCACCTAACAACAACAAGCAAAGTGAGGCGAATAACGTAACCAGCTTTGTGAAAGTATGTGTATATGTATGGAGGAAGTGTTTAATTTGATATTTTTTGAATAGCTGAGATGTTTATGTAAGTCAACATTTAAAAAGACACAAATGAAAACACTTTGCTTCTCTCCCTACAGCCAACCCAATTTCCCTCCACAGAATCCACCAACAGTATCAATTTCTCCTGTGCCCTTTCAGGGATGTTTAATGTACTGTATATACAAACAAATTGTCCGTCGCTTTCAAATCCCCCATTTCTCTCTAGTCCTTTCTTTATACCCATTTAATTTGCTAGCTCTTCTCATTCCTCTTCACTTGCTCTCACTGCGTTTTCAGCAGCATTTATTCTACTTCACTCCTTCAGTGTTAGACTTCATTTTAAGAACAAAAGTTGAATGGGTTCCTTTTCTTATTTCCACTTCTTCCCTGAGCTCCGCCAGCCCAGCGCGGGATTCATTTCCTCCCATTGTTTTGTTATCTGGCTCCCTTATCTAATGAATGCACTTTCTGCACAGATGCAATTACTTCTCTGTGTTTTCGCAATTCATAGTGAAATCTTTGCTTAGAATGTTCATCTGCTGCACGGTAACATTTTTTTTTTTAAATGAATCTTCTTAGCCTGATGTTTGTTTTTTCTTGTGTCTGTATGGGTTTATTTTGTTTTTTGGTTTTATTCCCCATCCTTTCTTCTTGTCAAATCTTTGCATGGATTATGCATCTTTAAAGCAGGGGGAATTTTCCTTCATGTCTTAGTTTTCCTAAAACCTTCTTAACACAAATGCCACAAGTGGGTGACTTTTAGGAACAGAAATTTGTTTTCTCAGAGGTCTGAAGACTAAAAGTCCAAAGCAGGGTTTTGTGTTGATTCTTTCCTTATCAGTAGTCCTGGGCATTCCTTGATTCCTTGGCTTGTAGAGGATGCCCACCTGGTATCTGTCTGCCCACCCCACCCCCTTTGTGTCTGTGCTGCTCTTTATATAAATTAGATTGATGAAGTATAGGATCTTCCCTACACTGGTATGACGTCAATTGGTTGAGTGATTACATACACTATATTACATTATGGAACGTGATGACATTACTTGTGTTACATGTAAGGTAATTGTAATGTATCACATTCAATCATGTCCATAGGAATTCCAACACAAATTTTGGAGGAGACATAACACAATGCATAACACTTCCTTGGTGGACCTTGTGATAGTTATGGTTTTGTATCAACTTGACTGAGTTGGTTTGGCAGTTGAGATGTGCTTGTTCCCATGGTGAAATCTAATACAGCATAGTTAACTCTATGATGATTGGTTATGAGCAACCAATCAATTGAAAGGATGTTTCCTTGAGAGCGTGGCCTGCTCCCATTATAATGGCCACTTGGGAAAGGCTCTCTCTTTTCTGCT
Organism: Chrysochloris asiatica; assembly: GCF_000296735.1. Classification (NCBI taxonomy): domain Eukaryota; kingdom Metazoa; phylum Chordata; class Mammalia; order Afrosoricida; family Chrysochloridae; genus Chrysochloris; species Chrysochloris asiatica. The sequence continues at coordinate 10,722,583 of NW_006408610.1, read as the reverse complement.
GGGGACCCTGGGACTTTGCAGTTGGAAGCCATTTTCTTGATATAAACTTTACTTTATAAAGATACATATATAAGATTTATTGGTTTTGCTTCTCAAGAAACCCAGCCTAAGACAGACCTTATGTGTGAGAGGGCCAATGTTGTCTTCTAGTTGTCTAACTTTTCCTTATGATCCAGGATCTGATATATGTTCATTTAGCTTTGACTTCTTCCCAGCCATTGGTGAGGTTTCTCCCAATGCAAACCCTCTCCTCCCCTGTTGTCAAAGAGACTGATCACTTCCTAAAAGTATGGTTTACCTGAGTGATTCCTCAGTTAGTCCTGGTACAGCCAAGCATGACACCAGCACATTCACTCATCTCCTGCTATTTCAAAGAGTGACTTGTTGGTCTACCTTTAGACATGCCCCTGACCTTGATGAGTGTTTGCAGGCTGTTTCAAACTCTGCAACCATCTCCAGCCAGTGCCCTGCTGAGATGTCAATGCATTTGGTAATACTTTTGTGTTTTATGGTATCTCTTCTTTTCACAATAATTGGAGTTTGTGTTTTTATTTTTCATCTCATTTTCACTTTTGTACTATTTCCAGAAAAAGAAGGAGGAAAAGGAAACGTTGCACTCTCTTCAAATCAGAACTTCTTTACTTAGAAAGATCACTTTGGCTGTGGCATAGAGATTGCTTCTGCATTGGGAAGTGAGAGAAAGAAGTAAGGATGCTGAGACTTCGCCTCTCGTGCTTTGGACATGTTATCAGGAGGGATCAATCCCTGGAGAAAGACATTGTGCTTGTGGTTGTTGTTGTGTTAGTTGCCATCAAGTGAGAACCGACTCACAGTGACCCTGTGCACAACAAAATGAAACACTGCTCAATCCTAGGCCAACCTTACAATTGTTGCCACACTAGAGCCCATTGATGCTGCCACTTTGCCTATCTATCTGGGGGTCTTCCTGTTTTTCTCTGACCCTCCCCCTTACCAAACATGATATCCTTCTCCATCAACTGGTCCCTCCTGACAATATATCCAAAGTATGAGAGACGAAGTTTGGCCATCCTGGTCTCCAAGGACCACTCTGGCTGCACTTCTTCCAACACAGATCTGTTGGTTCTTTGGCAGCCCATGGTACTCTCAACAGTCTCCTCCAACACCATAACTCAAATGCATCAATTCTTTTATGGACATTATGCTTGGTCAACAAAAAAGAGGTAGCCCCTTCCCAACACAGTGGCAGCAGCAATGGGCTCAAGCACAGCCATTGTGAGGATGGGGCAAGACCGGGCAGTGTTTCATTCTGTTGTGCATGGGGTCATTCTGTTGTGCATAGAGTTGCTATGAGTTGAGACTGACTTGAAAGCACCTAACAATAAACATTTTTAGTATGTAATGCCTACCAGGTGTCTCTAGGTGATTCAAACGATGAACAAACTTGGCTGCTAAACCAAAGGTTGGAGGTTCAAATCCACAAGAGGTACCACGAAAGAAAGTCCTGGAGATTTATTTCTGAGAAATCAGTCATTAAACACCCATGGAGTACAGTTCTATTATCACTCGTTTGGGGTCACTGTAAGTTGAAGTCAAGTAGATTGATTTAATGTTGACAATCGTCCTGGCTGATTAGCTGTAGGTTGGAGCAGGACTGTGGAGCCAGAGTGGAATATTTCAGGGCTGGCTGCTTGAAGTTGCTGGTGACGCAGCGAGAGTTGGGTTCCATGTTCTTTTCTGAAGCTTTCTGCCAAGTTTGAAGGCACATCTGTTTTGGCTGAGCCTTCTGGGGAGGACAAATGAGAGTCTAATGGGGTAATGAACTTCCCACCACTTCCCTTGAAAGCCCCCTGTAGATATTTGGATGAAATTCTTGACTGCTGGCAACCTCTGAACAGACCAGAGGCAGTCAGAAGCTGAGCTTCTGGTTTATTGTCCTATTAACTGAGTCTCCCGGATGATGAGGCCTGAAGATCGGGTTTATAAGATTAAAAACAACAACAAAACCATGAGTACAAAATGCTCTGTTGACTTTTTGATAATGTTTCCAGCTAAGTCCTAACAAAGGAACACAGATTCCTAACCTTGTGGAAGGGCAGGAAGTGACCTACTCGGGGGTCAGACCCTCCTACCTTCAGATAGTTTGTTCAGACTAAGCTTTGGAAATGGAAGAGAGAGCTGTGCCTTTCTCTGCAATTCTGATTCTTTACAACCAAAACATCTGATTCTTTAATTTGTCTGCAATAAATTCTGGGCATTTTTGTTTGTTTTTAAATGTGCAGCCAAGATTCAGAATCAAGAGCTACACAGTTTCAGAGATGCTGAATTCAAAGCTAAGAATTTGCTGCCCTGAAGCGGAGTCCTGGTGTGGTGCTGTGGGTTAGTGTGCCAGACTGCGAAGTCTTTGAACTGCAAGGTCGACGAAACCCTAGACTACAGGGTCCCTATGGGTCGGAATCGACTCGACAGCACTTAACAACAACAAACCTGACCACTGCTGTCTAATATGGCTGAATGCCTTTTGTGCTACACCCAGGGACAGACTGCCAACGGCTGATACAATAATGCAGTGTCTATAATAATCCAGTGTCTTTTGCATCTGTCTGTATACTTTTAATCTTAGCTTCTCCGCGGATATGTTTCTTGACTCTACTCATGTGATTCCTGTCAGGCCTGGCTTCTCTATTCTGCTGCATACAGATTCTGCATACAGTTCTAACAACCAATAGTCATATTCCTGATGACTTAACATGAGCTGTACCCAAACAGGGATGTTTTTGGGAAAGTCCCAGGAATGCGTAAGCTATTGGGGCTCTTAAGGAAGAATATTTTAGCAAAAAGAATAAGGGGCAAAGATTTTATGCTCAAAAATTCCCAAAATTATGGCTGGTCTCTGCAATGGAATATTATATAATCACTTTAAATGGTGCTCATATAAGGCAGGGTGTTTAGGAAGTTTTTTCAAACTTGAGAGGATGCTTATGAAGCTGAGAGAAAAGCAGGACACACAAGTGTATCGGATGTAAAAATATGTGTGAGAGTGAAGGGAGTCAAGGAAGACTTCTCATCTTGCTCCTGCACTGTCCCCCACCCCCACCCCCATCCTATCCCCCACACCCACGCTGTCCTGTCCCCTACACCCACCCCCGTCCTGTCCCCCACACCCCTGCGCTGTCCCCCACACCCACGCTGTCCTGTCGCCTACTCCCACCCCCGTCCTGTCCCCTACACCCCCATCCTGTCCCCCACACCCACCCTTATTTCCAAGTGATCGAAGGAGTCTGCAACTTGGAAGCAATATGCTTTTCTGTCATGTTAATGTATCTTGGACAGAAGGAAGGTAAATATCCTCTAAGGCTAATGGTGGTGGTAGTGGTGTGCCATGAAGTCGGTTCCACTCATAGTGACCCTGCATAGGGTTTCCCAGGCTCTTTACAGGAGCAGAATGCCTCATCTTTCTCCCGAGGAACAGCTGGTAGTTTCGAGCTGCTGACCTTGAGGTTTACAGCCTGACTCATAAGCACTACGCTAGCATAGCTCCTTCTAAGGCTAATAAGGTCAGGGTATTTGCTTACAGGAAACAGAGTTGGTGGTGGTTGTTGTTGTTGGTGGTGGTATGCCATGGAGTCGGTTCTGAATCATAGTGGCCCTGTTTCTAAGGCTATAGATCTTTATAAGAGCAGAAAGCCTTATCTTTCTCCCATGGAACTGCTGGTAGTTTTGAACTACTACTAACCCTGAGATTAGCAGCCCGACTCATAACCACTACCATGGTTAAGATGCTAATAATGTGGAAATATTAATTTCTTACAAAGATCAAATATTATTTGTGTGCATGTGATTTTTCCTGAAAGAAATTCATGTTTGGGTAGCAAGATGTGTTTTATGTCAGATGCACTGACATAAAATGGTGAAGCATTTGGCTACAGTTTAAGGTGAAAGATCTCCCATGTCTGCCTCCCCTCCCCCATTGTGTATCTCAGAATAGAGTGCTTAGCCTCACCCCTACCCCTCAATTCCTCTTCTAGAGCAGCAGTGAGAAGAGACGTGCGCATTCAAAGGTGGTCACTGCTGTTGGCTGTGGCACCAACCCTCTCTTCCTACAGTGTCTTAGTCTGGAAGGTCCACAGAGTCCTGCTCAGCATCAAAGAAGCAAACTTCCACTGACAGATGGGTGTTGGCTGCACCTGGAACCAAGCCCAGTTCTGCTGCATGGAGGGCAGGAATTCTCCCAATGGCTCTCCATTGCATGCTGCATTCAAGAATAGAGCTGGAATGCACAAGAGAGGATTTAAGAGTTCCTCATTTGTTTAGGGTCGCTATGGGTTGGAACCGACTCGACGGCACTTAACAACAACAACAATTTGTTTAGGGAAGACAGATAATTCCTAGGAAGGGATAAAAAGGCAGAAGGGCAACAGAAAGAGAAGAAAAGAGGAAAGAGGTCCATGTAAAAGCCCTCGTGAGGGCCTGGGGAGCACCAAGAGATACCTCTGCCTACTTTCCTACCCCATAGGGTGATGGTTCAATAAAGACCTGAACAATTCCAACTTCCCAGGGTTACTGGGTGAGTGGGATGAAGGAGCATTTACTGGTTGGGTGGGATGAAGGAGCACCCTCACTCATGGTCACTGGATGGGAGAGACATCCACCCCTTGGGGACAAACCACCTGGGAGACAGTTGTTATTTTTGTTGTTAAGTGCCGTCAAGTTGGCTCTGACCCATAGCGACCCTTTATAGGGTTTCCGAGGAGCCACTAGTAAACTTGAACTGCCAATCTTATGGTTCAAATGGCTTTGCAGTCTGGCACGTTAACCCATAGCACCACACCAGGACTCCTGGGAGACAGTGGTGGTGGTGGTAGTGGTTATGTGTCGTGGAGTCGGTTCCGACTCATAGTGACCCTGTACAGGGTTTCTGAGGCTGTAAATCTCTACGGGAGCAGAAAGCTTCATCTTTCTCCCACGGAACAGCTGGTAGTTTCGAACTGCTGACCTTAAGGTTCACATCTCGATTCGTAACCACTACGCTACCAGACAGTTGTTGTTGTTAGGTGCCATCTAGTCGGTACCGACTCTTAGCAACCTGTACAGGGTTTCTGAGGCTGTAAACCTTTACGGGAGCAGAAAGCCTCATCTTTCTCCTGCAGAACAACTGGTAGTTTCGAACTGCTGACCGTGAGATTAGCAGCCCGATTCATAACTACTGCGCTACCAGAGCAGTAGAGAGTTACAAATATATATGCATAACAAAAGGACTACAAGGAAGCCGACCACAAATATACATGCATAGAGAAAGGACTAGAAGGAAGTAGACCACAAATATACATGCATAGAGAAAGGACTAGAAGGAAGTAGACCACATGTTAATCATGCTTTCCAGCACATTATAAGTGTATTTTACTTCCTGCTCTTTTAGGTTTTTCCAAATTTGTCAAATTTTCTACAGTAAGAGATATGAGCCACTTTCATAATCAGGAAAGGCAGTGAAAATTCAGTCATCTGCCCTGGGAGCCCTTATTGTTGTTGTCATTGTTGTTGTTATGTGCTATGGAGTCAGTTCCGACTCATAGTGACCCTAAACAGGATTTCCGAGGCTATAAATCTTTACGGGAGCAAAAAGCCTCATCTTAATTCTGCGGAACAGCTGGTAGTTTCGAACTGCTGACCTTAAGATTAGCAGCCCGCTTCGTAACCACTATGCTACAAGAGAGTAGGTGCTGTTAAGTCAGTTCCAACTCAGAGCAACCCTGTGCAATACAGAATGAAACACTGCCCAGTCCTGTACCAACCTCACTATCGCTATGCTTACGCCCATTGATGCTGCCATGTGCCAAATCTATTGAATGGGGGATCTTCCTCTTTTTTGCTGCCTCTCTGCTTTACCAAGCATGATGTCCTTTTCCAGAAACTGGTCCCTCCTGATAATATGTCCGTACCATCAAGTCCATGTGAAATCATAGAGAGAAAACTGCCTGCAGAGGGTTTTTCCTAGACTTTGATCTTTATGGAACTGATCACCAAGTCTTTCTCTTGCAGAGCCAGGGGGCAGCTTCAAACTGCTAAACCTTTCAGTTAGCAACTGAGAGTTTAATCATCATGCCACTAGGGCTCCTTCGAGAGGTCTAAAGTCTTGTTACAGCAGCAATAGGAAACCAATAGGAAAGTCTGGAAGCTTCTGAGTAAGAGCCTGTGGTACCGTGAATTTACTCGATATAGCTTTTCAATCCAAAGTCTTGTCATTGTCGTAATTGTTGTTAAGTGCCATCAAGTCGGTTCGAACCCACAGCAACCCTATAGCATTTCCAAGGTGTGGCTAGCGGGTTTGAAGTGCTGACCTTGCAGTTCAAACTGACTTTTCAGTCTAGCGCTTATCCTGTATCACCACACCAGGGTTTCTTAACTCCCACCAAACAATCGGGTTGTTGTTGTTGTTGTTAAGTGCCATTGAGTCAGTTCCAATCCATAGCGACCCTATATAAGATTTCTTAGGAGTGGTTGGTGAGCTTGAAACACCAACCCTGCAATTCAAACCAACTTTGTAGTCCAGTTCATTAACCCACAGCACCACACCAGGAGACTATGCAAATCGGGTGTACAGGACTCTAAAACCGGGACTGGTTAGTTTTGCCATCCAGCTAGGTTTAAAAGCGACAGCTCAGAAACAGGAACAAAAGACCTCAGGACCATCAAGAAAAAGCATGAGTGGAACATGCGATCCCTCCTACCTGGAAAAGCGGTGACAGATGTGGTTGCAGAGGTGGGGGGGAGGGGGAGGGCGCGGCATGGAGAGACAGAGCATCTCTGGCTTCCTGGCCTGGCCACGGACTGAGTAAAGCTGAGTGTCTATGGGCAGGAGGCTGGCTTGCAAAATGTGCCCTTTGACATTTACAGACTTTGTATTACTTGCCAGAGCAGGCCACAGGGTTGAAAGGCAGAAGACAAAATCAAGGCAGTACGACAGAGAAGAGGCTTTCCTGACCAGAGAGCTGCTGCAGCTTATGTTGTTTCTGATTTTGTACCCTGACCACTTCCTTAATAAGGAGCTCTGGTAGCACAGTGGTTACGAATCGGGCTGCTAACCTCAGGGTCATCAGTTCGAAACTACCAGCTGTTCCATGGGAGAAAGATGAGGCTTTCTGCTGCCATAAAGATTTACAGCCTTGGAAATCCTGTACAGGGTAGCTATGAGTCGGAACTGACTCCACAGCACATACATCCCATCATCATGAGTATTGTTTCTGAGTTCTGTGTGGCCATTGCAGTGGGTTATCAAACCCAGATGTGAGGCAGAGAGTGCTGTGGGAAGGATGGTTGGTGTCAGAATAGGGTAAAGAAAGTTGTAGGGTGGAGGCATGTCTGACCTCTGCTTCACAGGAATCTACCCTGGGCTGATTTTGATTCTCCTCCCCCCTTGTGAAGCCAGAGCAAGTCAGTTGTGGCCTCCCTGTCATTTTTTGCAGATGGCTGAGGCTGATATTCGAGGTGCTAAACTGGAACAGGCATTGAGAGACCATCCTGACCATCTCTTACCTTCTGAGATGACCTAACTGAATAAGAAACGGGATCTGAACCCACTCCCCATGTCAGAAACTGCCCTTGCCCCTCATCCTTCCACTTCTGGTAGAAACTCAACGAAGATCCAGCCTTGGGCTAATTGCCCTAATTGCTCTCTAGGCGCCACCGCATTGTGCTAGAGAATTGCTAAGCAGGAAATAGGGCACTGGGGGCTAGGTGGAAAATAAGGCAGGAGCTTCTGAGGCCTGCCTGTGAGCTCTTAGAAAACCCAGCCCTCCCCCAGGGAAAAGAGAAGTCAGACTAAGCCACAAGAGAGTCTCCTCCCCCACTCCCCCAGAACTTCAGAACAGGACTGAGCCAGGGGAACAGCCCTTTTCACCTCTGCCTCCTCCCCTCGCTTCTTACTGAGCTCACCACATTATGTGGAACACAACAACAACAAAACCTTTCAGGCGTGGGCCCTAACTTCCAACCTAGTGGGAGGGTAAGACCCAGCAGGGAGGGCTAAGTTTCTGACTTTCACAAATTGTCCTTCTGCCTGACTTGGGGTGGGGTTGGGGAGTGCGGAGGGGAGGTGGTAAATATGAAGCAATGTAGTTTCCCTTGAAGAACCAGGATGTCACCTTTGGGGTAATTTACTTTCTTAATGGAGACCTGGTGTGACACTGTAAGATAAACAGTGGATCATAAGGTTGTTTTTAATAGCAAGGTCGGTGGCTCCAACTCACTAGCCACTCCTTGGAAACTCTATACAAGCAAGATTGCTATGAGTTGGAATCTGCTCAATGGCACTTAACAACAATACTTTCTTAATGGTGAGATTGGAGAAAGAAGTCTGTGATGAGGTTTGAGTCACAGTAAGTGTGGAGAGTTACAGAGATGAGGGACAGCGACATTTTGGAGCACTATGACCCAAGGGGAGAGCCCTTTCTCCCCCTCCTTCACTTCGCCCCTATGAGAGTCTGAATATTGATCATCCCACTTTAAGAAGTCTGTGTCCTTGTCCCAGGAACTTGTGAAGATGGTACCTTACATCACAAAAGGAGTTTGCTGGTGTGCTTAAGTGAAAATCTTGAGATGGGAAGATTATCCTAGATTATCACAGAATTAGAAGGAAAGAAGACACTAAACTGCTGACTGTGAAGACGGAGGAAGGGGCAAGGAGTTCAGGTAGCCTCTAGGAGTTGAGAAAGACCAGGAAACCAATTTTCTCCTAGAATCTCCAGAAGGAGCACAGCTGTGCTTGCCCATTATAGACTTCTGACCTCCTGAACCAGAAGAGAACAAATTTTGTGTTGTTTTAAATGATGAAATTTGTGGGACATTTGTTACAGCAGCAATAGGAAAGTAATCCATCCCCTTCTTCCCCTCCCTGTGATCTGGTTTGGTATTGTTCTTTTCCGATGAGACACGAATTGGAATTTACCTGTAGAAACAAGAAGAAAGGGTTTGGAGATTTGCTTCCATTAAGGTTACCTCCAAGAAACCCGCCTGGAGCACTTCCATTCTGGCATGAGTCAGAAGCAACTTGGTGGCAACTGACAACAGAAACAAGAAATGCAGCAGTGAAAAACAGAGAACACATATTTACAACACATAGCACTGACCAAAAACGAATGTCCTTAATTTGCAATTGTTTGGTAAGAAAATGACCGGCACCAGATTTTTACATAAGCACATAGTTTTCAGGAATAGAAAGGTGGGTTGCTCAGAGTTAAAATGGAAAGGTTGTCTCAGCTTTAAGGAATTCTGGTAGCGTAGTGGTTACAAATCAGGCTGCTAATCTAACAGTCAGCAGTTCAAAACTACCAGCTGTTCAGCAGGAGAAAGATGAGGTGTTCTGCTCCCGTAAAGATTAACAGTCTTGGAAATCCTGTACAGGGTCGCTATGAGTCGGAACCGACTCCATGGCATATAACAACAACAACAACAACTCTCAGCTTTGTCACTGAGGGAAAAAGAGAAAACTGCAGAGTACCTAGGGGGTATCCTACAATTCCATTTCTGTGAAAACCACAATAGATTCTTACACACCGTATTATACATGCTTATTTTACTCTGTGGCTTTTTTCCACCAGCTGCTCCTTGGAAACCCTATACAGGGTCGCTATGGGTTGGAATCGACTCCACTGGCACTTAACAACAAAACAACAACGTTTTGCTAGCGGGAACCAGAGGAAAACGTTAGCAAAAATTATCTTTGGCGGAGGAATTGGAGAGGGATGGCATTTTATGTTTTAACTTTCCTGCTGTTTGGATTTCTAATCTTATACTCAGCATAATGTCTGACAAGGGAGATTATGACCCATTTTTAGGTTTCTTCTTGGCACCTTTCTGTATTTAAAAAACAAAACAAAAGTTGCAATTAGCATAATAGCAGGTAGACCATATAGGCAGAAATCTGGCATAGAGTCTATCAAGGTACAAATATTAAAATCCATGTAACAGGAAGCACGGGCTAGTCTGTAACATTTACTACTCAGTTCTCCTTGGGGGTCAGGGACAAAAGACATGTGACAATCTCTCAGATCCCTGTGGCCCTGGCATCTCTGACAAGAGTTCCAAAGGCCCTATGATACCGACTGTGATGGTGTTGTCAGCCTGCTGCCTTGAAGACTGCAGGAAGAACAGATTTGCATCCATATTCCAGTTTTGCACACTTACCAACCACTCAGCCCTGGGGAAGTCAGAGGTCTTCTCTGGGCTTTTGTCTCTTCATTGGTGAAAATGTGGAAGGAGGTAAGAATGGTTACCTTCAGGGTTACTGGGATGCTTAAATAAGATAATGCTTTGGATATAAGCAAAACTCAACAAAACTAAGTTTTCTTCTTCCTTATTTCCTTATACTTAATTTTAAAAAAGCTTGTCAAGAATTACAGGAAGCCATCATTTAACAGGAGAGAAGTAAGAGTAACTTTTTGTTTATTAAAGTACAGAGACCTCACAGAGAAAACCAAAATCAGGTAGACACATGTCAATTTCCACATTGGAGTACTTACTACCTGTTAGCCATGCTTGCCAAGTCATCGAAGGTTAATAAAGTTTGTAAGCACTTTAAAGTCAATGAGATACGCATTTGGAGTCCTGGTGTGGCAGTATAGGATAAACACTGGGCTGCAAAGTTGGTTTGCAATGCAAGGTCAGTGGTTCAAACCCACCACCTGCTCCTTGGAAATCCTATACAGCATCTCTATGAGTCAGAACGGATTCACTGGCACTTAACAACAACAATAACAACCTGTTGCCATCAAGTCAAACCTAACTCATAGCAACCCCGTAGAACTGCCCCCCTGTAGGATTTTCAAGGCTATAATCTTTATGGCAAATTAAATTAGTGCCTCATCGGAAAAGAATAATCACAATGGAGTGGCTGGTGGGTTCAGGTAGCAGCTGAGTGTTTAACCATGGCACCACTGGGGCTCCTTTGAATACCACTGCTGCAGCTAAAGTCCTAGGTGTTGTTAAGCCACATCATGCCCACCACCCATGACCAGGGAGGGAGACGAACAAGTCTACTTTGTTCCTTAAGTCCCGGTTGTGCTTTGCAGATGAAATCAAGGAAAACCGACAAAACTACAGCACAATTCAGGAAACAAACTGACAAAAGAAATGAAAACCTAGAAGCCATACAAAACCAGTAATTATCCAGAAGATTAACATTAAGACTTCAGAAATAGATGATGCATTGAAGGGGCAAAGAAGTAGAATTGAATCAATGAAACGCCGAATTACTGAGCTTAAAGAAAAATCACTCAATATTCATTTACGAGAGGAACAATCAGGAAAAAGAACAAAACAAATCTGAACATAGCCTAGGAATTATGAGGGGCAGTTTCACGAGGAATAATTTACGTGTGATTGAAATTCCAGAACAGGAAGAGACTAAAAAAACAAAACAAAACCAAAAAACCCCATAGATTATATTGTCCAAGAGTTGTTGGAAAAAAACTTCCCTAATATCAAGGAGCTCTGGTAGCATAGTGGTTACGAATTGGGCTGCGAACCTTAAGGTCAGCGGTTCGAAACTACCAGCCGCTCTGCGGGAGAAAGATGAGGCTTTCTACTCCCGTAAAGATTTACACCCTCGGAAACCCTGTACAGGGTCTCTATGGGTCGGAACCGACTCGAAGGCACTTAACAACAACAATATCATGAAAGACAAGAAGCTAGCCATTCAAGAAGCTGAATGGACTCCAAACAGGAGAGACCTCAAAAGAAAAACACCAAGACATATTATACTCAAACTTTTCAAAACCAAAAATATGGAAAAATCCTGAGAGCAGTTCTGGATAAATGGAAAAGTTTATATGTATCATTCCACATATAAAGGAGAACTAGTATGACTCCAGAGTCCTGGTATGGCACTGTAGGGTAAGTAAGCACTGGATTGCTAACCACAAGGTTTGCTGTTCAAACCCCCAGGCACTCCCTGAAAATCCTATACAGGGTCAGCAGGAGTTGGAACTGACTCAACAGCACTTAACACTAACAATAATAACCCGAGTAAGCTCTGACTTCTCAGCAGAAATCATGCCGGCAAGAGGACAATGGAATGACGTACAAAACGCTGAAAGAAAAAAATTGTCCATCAAGTATGACAGCGAAACTAGGTCATTTTCCAATAAATAGAAATTTAAAAATTTGCAAAAATTCAGATCAACCTTACAAAAAATACTGAACGGTGTTCTATGAACAGCGAACCAGAAACAGCAGACACACATGCCAACGTTACGTAGAACACAATGCAGACATAGAAGTATTCAAAGTAACACCGACCTACAAAGTTGAAAATAGAGAACCAGAGATACCATTGCAACAGCAAAAATAGTACAAAGAGGGAGTAATATAGTTACAGAACTTCCAAATGAAGAAGAAATCAAGTAAATTTCAAGAAAATAAATTAATTTAGAAAATAAACCTCTGTAATCCTAAAAATTAGACCAAGCCTTACTCCTAGCCCTAATCCAACTCTTACCCCTAACACTAACCCTAGTCCTGACCATAACCCTAATACTAAAGGAAGTCCTAACCCTAACCTTCACTCCTTACCCCTCCCCCAAAAAGCAACAACAAAGTATATACTTATTTTTTTAAAAAAACAGAACTATTTATATGGGATGAAACTCACAACAGCAACTGGAAAGATTAGATGGGAATCCTAGGGGCTGTGAGTTCCTTACTGAGGGAGGAAGGAACCACTCAGTAAGTAAGGATGGGGATGGTTGCACAATATTATCAATGGCAATGAATTGTACGTGTGGAAACTCTTGAATCAGTGTGTTTTGTTGTGCATATGCTCAATCAAAACAAAAAAAAAAATAAGAGTCCTCTTTCCAATGCCCACCCCACATGAGAAGCCCTTCTGCAGCTCCCACCCAGTGGTGGACAGCTTCCACCTTGTGAACACCAGCTGAGGAGCAGTTAGACTCTGGAAGGCCAGTCCAGGTTGGCTGAAGCACCTGCTTTTCCCCCCAAGCTTTCAGAGATAATTGACTTTTTTCCAAAAAAGAATTTCCTTATTCATTCCTATCTTACTCATTTAATGTATCTATTCATTCCACGGAGTTCTGTGGATATCTTCTAAGTAGCAGACACCATTCCAGGCTCTGCTCAGTACATCAGTGATAATCAGATAGGCCTTGCCTTCTGACAACCAGGGGAGCAGTGAGGAAGCCCAATGGTCCAGAGACTAGGGCCATCAGTCAACCAGTAATTCCTCAGCATCTACAAGAATTCAGACAGTAGGGATAAAAAGAAGTGGATGGATCTGGAGACTGATACGGTTCTTGCGAGTGAGAGAGGAGGGAAGTCAAGAATGACTCCCAGTTTCCAAGCTCATTGGCAAGACCACGTAAAGGGAAACACACTTGGAGCTGTGGAGGTTTGGAGGTAGTGAGAATGAATTTGGATTTAGCTAGGTTGGGTTTCAGGCTTCAATGAGACCTGTGAGTGGACAGGTCCATCAGGCAGTTGGGTATTGGGTTCATGGCTTAGGAGTGGGATTTGGAATGAGAATGTCATCTGGGACTTGGGATCATCAACAAATGAATGGTTGGTCAAGGAAGGGTAAAGAAGGGTGAGACCACTTGTGAGAGGGACGGTCTCAGGCAGCACTGTGAGTCCCTAACACTTAAATAACAGGGAAAGAAGAGGAACTTTAAAATAAGAGGAGTGGTCATAGAAAGTAAGGAGAAAACACTAAGAATGTCATATAGTTGCCCACATTTGTGAAGCAGTTACCCCCCAATTTCCTTTGGAAAAGCACCTCTCCTCCTTTTGCTTCTTTGTGGTTTTAGTGAGGATGCCTTCCCCTGCCTCCAGGATGGGGCCTTAGCCAGTAGTGTGTTCCCTTCCCCATCACCAACTTGGCAGGTCTAGGGATGGCTGGATAAGCCACCAGAGCCAATGAGAAGGCACAGAAGTAAGTGTGGGGAGGAGGGCAGCGGTTGGAGGATGTTCTGGGAAAGAGAACTTCTACCAGAAGAAAGACCGCACTTCTTCTCCCCCCCCCCCCCCCCCCACACACACACACACACGCACACATACACACAAACGCTGCTTGGTTTGGAAAGAGTAAAGGAGGGCTACAACATTGGGAACCAGGGCAGCCATTTATAATTTTGAGGATAGTCTGAAGTTGCAGAATAGTCTTTAAGTGAGGCTCCAGGACGAAGCCTAAAGTGCAGATAGTAGACTAGTGAAAAGGAGAGAAGCAGCGTGTTATAGGCCATTGTTTGAGCCACTAGGTCAGGCGCCACCTGAACTTAGCCCTGACCCTATGCTTTTCAGCTATGCGCCAATAACGTCCTTTTACTGTTTAAGCCCGTTTGAGCTGACGTTTTATTCGTTTTGCTATATACAAAATGAAGAGTCCTGGTGTGGCACTGTCAGATAAGCATGGCTAACTTCAAGGTCAGCAGTTCAAATCTACCAGCCACTCCTCAGAAACCCTATATAGGAACATTATCAGTCTGAACTGACTAGACAGCACTTAACATCAACAGTTAACAGACAAACTGAGGAGGAGACCCTCCCTCAGGTCAGTGGGTAAACACGGGAGAGGTGTCAGGGATTTCAAAAACTTTGACCGTGTCACCACCAGAAACTCCACATTGGTGGATTTTCTGTTTTGCAATCTCTTTACAAGTTTTACCCTCCTTGAATCCTGGTGTGGCGCTGTGGGTTTGAACTGCGATGTTGGTGGTTCAAGTTCACCAACTGCTCCTCAGAAACCCTATGGGTCAGAACCGACTTGACGGCACTTAACAACAACTACTACTTCTGTTTCACTTTCCTGATAGTACAATGAACATGCTTTTAAAATTGCTTACTCACTAAAAATGAGGTGTGGTTGGGAAGTTATCTGCCTAAATACTGAAGTGTTCATCTCATGATCCAGGGTCAATGGCAAGTGACAGCATCCGAGAGACTCTCCCCACTCAAATTTATTTTTCACACTGATAATCCATGTGCATGTTTAGTACAGCACTTGTTGTTGTTAAGTGCCTTTGAGTCGGTTCCGACCCATAGCGACCCTGTACAAGGTTTCTGAGGGTGTAAATCGTTACGGGAGTAGAAAGCCTCATCTTTCTCCCGCGGAGCGGCTGGTAGTTTCGAACCACTGACCTTAAGAGTACAGTACTAGGAACATAGAAATACCCAATGAACATTGTTGTTGTTAAGTGCTGTTGTATAGGATTTCTAAGGAGCAGCTGATGAGCTTGAACCACTGACCTTGTGGTTCAAATCAACTTTGCTGTCTAGAGCATTAACCCACAGCACCACACCAGGACTTGAATGAACAATGAGCACTAATTATTGTTATTAACTACCTTTCCAAGTAATGAGCCCTGGGGCACAATAGTGAAGAGTAGGCTCTCTAACATTCAAAGCCATGCTTACTAATTGCCAGTACAAAACCTTTACATGATATGTGTAGTCTCATACATGTTCTGGATCCTGGCTCTCTTCATATGAACCTAACCCTGTGCCTGTTTGTTATCCATGGATGTGCTGTGCCTCTCCTCACCTCTGGGCCTGCGTTTTCATTTTCTCTGTGCTTGGAAAGGTTGTTATATGCCATCCAGCAGATTCCAACTCATAGCAATCCTGCAGCGCAGAATCGAACTGCTCCAGAGGGTTTCCTAGATTCTAAATCTGGTAGCATAGTGGTTACGAATCGGACTGCGAGCCACAAGGTCAGCAGTTCGAAACTACCAGCTGTTCCATGGAGAAAGATGAGGCTTTCTGCTCCCGTAAAGATTTACAGCCTCTGAAACCCTGTACAGACAGGGTCACTAGGAGTCGGAACCGACTCCATGGCACATAAAAACAACAACAAATCTTTATTAGTGCAAATTGCTAGTTCTTTTCCACCATGGAGCTGCTAGGTAGGTTTGAACTGCCAACTTTTTGGAGAATAGCCAAGTTTTTCACCATTGTGCCCCAGGGCTCATTACTTGGAAAGGTAGTTAATAACAATAATTAATGCTCATTGTTCATTGGAGTCCTGGGTTAATGCGCTGGACTGCAAAGTTGATTTGAACCACAAAGCCAGAGGTTCAAACTCATCAGCTGCTCCTTCGAAATCCTATACAGGGCGGCTATGAGTTGAAACCAACTCAACAGCACTTAACAACAACAACATTCATTGGATATTTCTATGTTCCAGGTACTGTACTAAAACAAGAAATGGATTCTCTTGTATACTCACAACTGCCCACTGAATGAGTCAGACACGGGAGAAAATGCAGCAAAAGCAGATAGGGATTCTGGGTTGAGGTCAACCACTGGGTTTAGAGGACCCACAGAGAAATTAGAAAGTCTCATCTTTCTCCTCCATGTGTGGCTGATAGGTTTGAACTGCTGACCTTGTGTTAGCAATCCAGTGTTTATCCTACAGGGCTATCAGGTCTCCTCTATCAAACGAGGAAGGTCAGAAAAAAGAAACCAAAAAAACCCCAAAAACCCAAAACTAGAGGCCAAGAAAGAGTTTGAACACAAGGGGAGGAGAGCCAGGTAAGGAAACTGGGGAGGCATCCCCAAGGGTGGGGGACTCTGTCTCCATGGAGATCGGGGCTGCTCTCCACTTCAGTAAAGGTCTCAGGGGGACCTGTCAGAATCCATACCAGTCAGGTTAGGTCCTGTGGTCTCTCTCCCACCTTGGATGCCACAGATAGAGCTATTGCCTGAGATTCCCCTGTCTCCAAAGGCTGAAGGCTGTCTGATGTCCCTACCAGCTTAGAGGTGTGTGTGTGTGTGTGTGTGTTACAGAGAGAGAGAGAGAGAATATGGGAGCACTGTTTGCATCTTTGCCAAGGTTAGGGGCCTCATGTGATAAATAGTCACACACTCTCAGGTCCTTGCTGGCCACTCCCTTCCAAGATCCTCCCACCCCCAGGACACAATCCGTGTCTGCCATTTTCTAGGTTGGGAGAAGCTCCCCATCTCTCCTTCAATTGTCTTCACCCCACCCTAGCCCAGCCCTTCCCTCTCTCAAGCAATCCAGCTAGCACAATTCCCTGGAAGCATGTTTTTACAAAACAGAAGCCAGGAAGGAGAAGAGTTGTCTTCTGGGTGCTTGGCAACCACAGTCTGTGCAGCCAGCAGTTCTGCGGCTCCCCCAGCGTGGGCTGGGGAGGGTCTCACCCAGTAACACCAACATGGGCTGGAGAGGGGCTCCCCCAGTAACACCAACATGGGCTGGGGAAGGGCAGGCCTGAAGCAGGAAGATCAAACGTGTGTTGTTGTTGTGAAGTGCCGTTGAGTCGGTTGCCACCCATAGCAACCCTGTATAGGGTTTCCAAGGAGCAGCTGGAGAGCTTGAACTGCCAATCTTGCAGTTCAAAGGGCTTTGCAGTCTGGCACGTTAACCCCCAGCGCCACACTCCATAATTTACCCTGTGCCCTTTCTAACACTTGATGAACGTTATATATCATTTGTGACTGGCTCCTTTGCTCACCACCAGAAGGGAAGCTTCAGGAAGGCAGGATATCTGTGTCTGTTTTGTTCACTTTGGCTCTAGCACACAGCTGTCAGCTACCTTCGGGTGGTACCACCCCTACTCCTGGCAGCCTCATGCAGTGGAACAAAACAGTGCCCACTTCTGCACCATCCCCATGATGAGTTGTAGATGGCACTGTTGTCATCCGTTGGGTTCTCATTGTCTGGTTTTTGGAATTAGATCACCAGGACTTTCTTCCTGGTCTGTCTTAGTCTGGAAGTTCCACTGGAAGCTGGTCAGTAACACAAGTCTCCATTGATGGGCTGGTGGTGGCTGCACAATGTGCTTGGCTGCGACAAGCCTCGGTCTCCCATGGAAGGTGAGAATTCTACCATGGAATCACCATAGTCCCCTCTGGAAGGGTTTGTGGAGGAAAGGAGGAGAGGGGAGGGATAGAGAGCCTACAGGAGGTTAAGGGCAGAAAAGGCAGAATGCATTGATGGCATCTTAGTCTCCTTTGTCCCTTTCCTTTTCTTAGGTTTCCTCACCTGGAGAGGAGGAGCGTGCCGTCCTCTAAGTAATGGTCCTGCTAATGAGAAGTGCACAGGGGGAATGCTGGGTATGGATTCCAGCCCAGTGACCTTGAGATAGCAGGGAAAGGGAGTTCAGAAATCAGGATTAAACGTGAGCTACTTATTGACTCACGTCGAGGAGCGTTAGGGCCACCATTCCTCCTTGCTTAGGCAATTGTAATAATAAACTGGACATGCCCAGGACACATAGCTGAGCAGACACATCCTAAAACATGCCATTAAGGAGGGCCAAGATGGCTAAGCTTCATCTCTCATACTTTGGACATATTGTCTGGAGAGAAGAGTCACTGGAGAAGGATGTCGCGCTGGGTAAGGTGGAAGGTCAGAGAAAAAGAGGAAGACCCCCAACGAGATGGATTGGACTCAGGTGTGGCAGCGGTAGTGAGGTTGGCCTAGGATCGGACATTGTTTCGTTCTGCTGTGCATGGGGTCGCTATGAGTTGGTTCCGACTCGATGGCACCTGACAACAACAATAACAACACATAAAAGGTACATATCAAGCATTGGACTACAAGGTCGGTGGTTCAAACTCACAGGATCCTCAAAAAACCTTATACATGGTCATTATGAGTCATAATGGTTTCAACAACACTTAACAACAACAACTACAACCATTAAGGAAGACCACCAGCAAAAATTCTGTATTTCACTTCCTTATGAGATCGTTTACAGGTTGGACTGGTTTACCTAGTGTCCTAAGCATAACTTTAAAGAGCAAACTTACTATCTTGGCAGAGGGAACACCAGCCCCTGGAAGGGGTTTGAACCAGGGTCCTGAAGAACCACGCATGCATTTGTTGTTATTGTAAAGTGCCATCGAGTTGGTACCAACTCATAGAGACCCTATGCACAACAGAACGAAACACTGCCCGGTTCTGAACCAACCTCACAATTGTTTCCATGCTTGAGCCCATTGATGCCACTTTGCCAAGCCATCTCTCTGGGGGTCTTCCTCTTTTACTCTGACCCTCCACCTTACCAAACATGATATCCTTCTCCAGCAACTAGTCCCTTCTGACAAAATGTCTGAAGTATGAGAGATGAAGTCTGGCCATCCTGGCCTCCAAGGAGCACTCTGGCCGTACTTCTTCCAACACAGATTTGTTTGTTCTTTTGGCAGTCCATGGCACTTTCAATATTCTCCTCCAACACCATAACTCAAATGCATCAATTCTTTCATAATCTTTCTTATTCACTGTCCAGCTTTTGCATGCATATAAGGTTACTGAAAATACCATGGCTTGGGTCAGGCATGCCTTAGTACTCAAGCTGACATCTTTGCTCTTCAACACTTTAAAAAGGTCTTGTGCAGCAGATTCACCTAACGCAATATACGTCGTTTGATTTCTTGACTGCTGCTTCCATGAGTGTTGATGGTTGATCTGAGAAAAATAGTCTTTTACAACTTCAATTTTTTGTCCATTGATAAGGATGTTGTTTATTGGGCCAGTGGTGAGGATTTTTGTTTTCTTTACATTGAGATGCAATCCATACCAAAGGTTATCATCTTTGATCTTCATCAGTAAATATTTTAAGTCCTCTTCACTTTCAGCAAGCACAGTTGTATCATCTGCATATCTCAGGTTGTTAATGAGTCTTGCTCAAATCCTGATGCCACATTTTTCTTCATATAACCCAGCTTCTTGAATTATTTGCTCAGCATACAGGTTGAATAAGTATGGTGAAAGAATGCAACCCTGTCTCACATCTTTCCTAATTTTAAACCATTAGGTGTTCCCGTGTTCTGTTCGAACAGCTGCTTCTTGGTCTATGTACAGGTTCCCTATGAGCACAATTAAGTGTTCCAGAATACTCATACTTTACAATGTTGTCCATAGCGTGTCATGATCCACACAATAGAAAGCCTTTGCATAGCCAATAAAGCACAGGTAAACATCTTTCTAATAGTCTCTGCTTTCAGCCAAGATCCATCTGACATTAGCAATGATATCCCTTGTTCCACATCCTCTTCTGAATCTGGCTTGAACCTCTGGAAGTTCTCTGTCAATGTATGCTTACAGCTGTTTCTGTATTACCTTTAGTAAAACTTTACTCACATGGGATA
>NW_006408610.1:10699585-10701288 GCF_000296735.1 Chrysochloris asiatica | reverse complement strand
GATGGCACCTGACAACAACAACACTTGCACTGATGTAGTCAATTTGATTTTTGTTTATTCCATGTGAGGTCCATGTGTATAGTCATATTTTATGCTGTTTAAATGCATGCATACCATCCTATAATAAGTTTTGTCTGCTCCTACCAGAGGCCTTTACGATGGAATCCATCTTGAAGAAATGCTTTATGGGCATCCAAGTAACACTGCCTCTCCTAGCCTAGCCACTTCTTGGATATCCCTTCCTACCCTTATGAATAAACATGATGCCTTTCCCACCTAAAACCTTTTAAACTCCAGCAAGACTCTTCAGGGAGACAGGGGTTAAGCATTGCATTAAGCCCTCCCTGTCTCTATTTGCAAGCTTCTTTCTTAAAATAAAATTTTGCTCATATGGAAGCTCCATCTCACCTGACCATTCTTAATCAGTAGAAGGTCAAAGTCCTCTCTTGTAGGACAGAGGTACAATTAACATTCCTGGTAACAACCTTGAGCAAGTCACCTAATCTGTACAATGGAGATGTTATTGGATTAAATGAGGTGCTATTAAGGAGCTCTAAGGAGCTCTGGTTGCGTAGTTGTTATGAATCGGGCTGCAAACCTTAAGGTCAGCAGTTCGAAACTACCAGCCACTCTGTGGGAGAAAGATGAGGCTTTCTGCTCCCATAAAGATTTACAGCCTCAGAAATGCTGTACAGGGTCGCTATGGGTCGGAATTGGCTCAATGGAACTTAACAACAACAACAATATATAAATGGTGTTGGACTCCTATGTAAATGGTGGCCAGCCCTCTCTACCCTGGCACCGGTTAGTCATGTGACCCTAGGCATGGGTGCTATCTGCAGAAGAGGCAATCTTGAAGGGCTGACCACTGCAGGCTGCCTGCCCCTAGCCTTGTCCACTGCAGGCTGCCTGCCACCGGCATGGTATCTTTTTTTTTTAAAAAAAGGTTTTATTGTGGATTATGTGATAGTTTGCATGGGAGAACATTAGCTTTACATTCATCCTATCATTGCCATGGTTATAATCCCCTCCATGCATCATCAACCAACCAAATGGTATACCCTGCAAGCCTGCCCCCGGTCATCAGCACACAGCCCCTCTGCCTCTCTGGATCTAAAGTCCCCAGCCGCTGCATCTCTCCATGTCATTTTCTCTGCCTCCATCACTGGTGCCACTGCTTCTCTGGGTAGGGTCCGCTCTCTGCTCTTCTCCCTTGATGGTCCCACGGACCTCTGCTCCTAGACTGAAAAGTCAACCACTCCCCTCCTTTTGCTACAAAATGTCTACCTTAACATTTCCAACCCTCACAATCAGTCCTGATAACAATTATTCACTATTGTATCACAAGAGACCCATCTGCATCTCCTTTCATCAGCCCCTCTCAGACAGATTAGATACTAATCAGTGGTTTGTAAGCCAGTCATTTCTTGCCTTTGTAGCCTCTTCCCCGCCCCACCCCCACCCCGTTTTGGGTAGCCAATGTCCAAGTTGCCCATCCCTGTCTACTCTGGGGGTGGGAATGATCTTCACTGTAAAGATTTGTTCTCACTTTTGAGTTACTGCATCTATAGGTGTAGGTCAAGTGCATCAAATTGTATCAGATTATTCTTATTTTCCTCTCCTTTCTTCTTCTAATTGTGTTCTGATCATCCAGTCATTGAAGCCAGGTCAAGTGGGTATTATCTGCAAGTGTGGGTGTTCTT
>NW_006408610.1:10691615-10698865 GCF_000296735.1 Chrysochloris asiatica | reverse complement strand
TGCCCATTCCAACCTTGTCTCAATTCCTGTATCTCAGAGCCCTGTTGTTCCAAGGTTGTGCATACATCATTATTTACCTCTGTCCCACTTAGCTGCATGGTATCTTTTGACCTAGGCAGATTTTTTTCAGGCCTTTCTGTCCTAGCATTTCTAGTCTGTTCCATCTTCATCAACCCTTTCAGGAAACCCATTGCTCACAGGACCTACTTCATGCAGCAGCCTGCAGACACAGTCTCACTTAGGACCCTGGGACCAGTCTCTCACCCCTCTTGAACTCGGAAAAACCCTCTCCTTGACCAGGACACCTTTTCCCAAATTCACTTGATGAACTCCAATGATCCTTTAAGACTTGGGGTCACCTTCTCCAGGAAGCTTTCCGTGATCCCACCCCCTCTCCAGTATGACTGGTCCTACCTTTTCCTGAGTCCCCTCCAGATTCTAATCCCAAAATTGATTTCTATTTGTGGGGAGATGGGAGCTGCCTTATCAATTACTGTAGAATAAAAATAGTGATTTTGATCACTAGCATATTTTGAGTTTCTCCCATGGACCAGGCACTGCGCTAGGTACTTGCACAGGTAAATTTATTTAATCCCAAGAAACATACTTCTGAGCTTGTTTGTCTTGAAAATACAAACAGCAAAACAAAACTGTATCGCCATCGAGTCGATTCCAACTCATAGAACTCTGTAGACGTAGTTGTTGTTGCTGTTGTTAAGTTCTGTTGAGTCGCTTCTGACTCACAGCAATCCTGAATGGGGTTGCCAAGAATCAGCTGGTGAGCTTGAACCGCCAACTTTGTGCTTATCCAATTGTGCTATACCAGGACTCCATAGGCACAATTAACCACAATCAAATCCACCAGCTGTCAGAGTCAGCACGCAGGTGGGAAGTCAGTCTCAAGGCCAGCTTCATCTATAGTGGTAATGGGGAAAGGTAGAGGGAGAGGGGAAAAGAAAGGAGGGGGCCTTCTGTCCACACTCCTGAGAGGAGGGCCATTACTGCTAGTTTGCAACCTTGATTAGTTAGAAAGGATGGGAGAAAGATCTTTGGAGTTCACAGGACCCTGCTGAGTGAGAGGGGCAGAGCTCCCCACCTAAGTCCATCCCTAGTCCTGCTGAGCTCTGTTCCCAGGGCAGCCCCAGCCTCCTGGGATCCTGGCCTGGTGAAACCCAGCACCCGCCCACACTGGAGCTGGAATAGGGCAGCCTCACAGTTTAATCCTCATGTTGACTTTCTTTTTTTTCTACCCCCAGTTGCTCCCTTTGAAGACCTGCCTCAGGGTTCATGTTGCAGCATTAAACAAGAATGAGGCTGTACCTCTTTTCAGCAGCAGGAGCCTCTAAAACTGTTGACGTTCCTGGAGTTGCCTGGCACACAGACTCTTGTGCCAAGCCTGGAGCACAAAGAGGGCTGGGGCCTCACAGCTGGACAGGGAACAGCAAGCAGACACACAGGACCACAGGCACAGACCCCAAGTCCAAGCACACATGCAGATGTGCAGAATACTTAGGAACAAAGACCCCCTCACACCCCATGCACACTTACATACACCAGGGGGCTGCAAAAAGTTCATGGAAATGGGAACTTAAAATATAATAAAATTTTTTCCAGGTAATTTTTGAAGCTCCCTCATTTGTATATGGAGTCCTGGTATGGTTGGACTGTGAACCACAAGATCAGCAGTTCAAACCCACCAGTTGCTCCCCAGAAACCCTATACAGAGTTGCTATGAGTCAGAACCAACTTGATGGCACTTAGTAACAACATCTGCATATATGATCATGAAAACAACCCAAATGCAAATATAATCTCAAATGCACATATATAAACACATGCATAAAAGTGCACACATCCACCTATGCAACAGGACCCCAAAGTGCACACAGACAGCAGGCTTACTACACGTGCATGTGTGCACAGGTCCTGTGTGTAGACGGACACACACCTAGGTCTGCAGACTCTTACAGAGACACTCCCAGAGGTTTCTGGCAAGGCAGACAATTGTGTCCTCAATTTCATTTGCCAGTGAGAGTACTGATTCCATCTCTGAGATGTGTCTCCTAATTGCCCCCTCTTTCCTGTCCCTGCCACTGCCCTGGTCCCTTTAACCCCTACCTGGACCACTGGGCAGTCCCCTGACAGGATTCCTTCCCCTTTTCTTGCGCATATCTCTATTTTTCCTGCACACAAGAGGGGGCTTACCTGGGTACCACTCTAATCTGACCACATCACTTCCCTGCTTAAAACTCCTCATTTGCCAGCTGCCATGAAGTCTGCCTGTGATTTGCGATGATCCTGTGCACAAAGGGACTAAGACTGCCCTGTGCTACCCAGTCCTGGCCCATCCTTGGGATTGTTTGCGAATTGGACCGTTAAGATCCATAGGATTTTCATTGGGTGGTATTTGAAAGCAGATCTCCAATCTTTTCTTCCTAATCCATCTTAACCTGGAAGCTCTGAAGAAGCAGCATTGTTCAACATCATTGTTGTTAAATACCATCAAGTTGGTTCTGACTCACAGCGACCTTGTATAAGGTTTCTGAGGAGCAGCTGGTAGGTTTGAACTGCCGACCTTGTGGTTCACAATCCAGTGCTGATCCCACAGAGCCATGCCAGGAATTCATGTTCAGCATCATAGCAGCTCACAAGGCTTCCCTGACAGATGGGTGGTGGCTGCACAGAGATCTGGTACATTGGTTGGATCTCCTGTGTGGAGGAGACCATGGGACCACTAATGCCCCCCAGACTCCTCAGAAGCCTCCTCTTTTCCTCCAGATGAAGTTCAGATCACTTGGCATACCATACTAGGCCTTTTGCAGTCTGGTTTCAGCCTTGGTGCTGATTCTTGGCACTCAGTGCTCCAGTGGAGAGACTCCTGCCTGCTTTACTCTGCTCACCCTGAGCTCACTGTGTGGGATTCACTCACCCTGCCCTCTTTCCCTTGGTTGAACTGCAACCCATTGTGTTAGTTTCATTTTTTAAAAAATCAAATCCACTGCCTTCAAGTTATTCATAGTGACGTGTCGCATAGAGCAGAGCTGTTCCATAGGATTCTCAGGGCTGTGATCTTTATAGAGGCAAACTGTCATATCTTTCTCCAATGAAATGAATGATGGTTCAAACCATGGACCTTTCAGTTAGCAGTCCAGCACTTAACCCACTGTACCACTAAGCTCATAAAAACCTCAAACCCACTGCCCTAAGAAAACGTGATGGCTTCAAACAACAGAAATTCTTTCTCTTACAGTTCTGAAGGCTAGATGTGTGAAACCAAGGTGTGGTAGGCCAGGGAACAGTCTGCCCTATGCCTGTCTCTAATTCCTAGTGATTCCTGGGGATGTTTTTTGTTTCCTGGCTGATAGCTTCATCACTCCTCTTTCGGCTTCCCTCTTCACAGGGCCACCTTCCCTGTGTGCCTTGTTCCTGTGTCTAAATTTCCTTCCTTTTATAAGGCCACCGGAGTCCTGGTGTGGAGCTATAGGATTGCACTGGATTGCTAACCACAAGGTCAATGGTTTAAACCCACCAACTGCTCCTCAGAACTCTTATACAGTGTCACTGTGAGTTGGAAACCAACTCAATAGCACTTAACAACAATAGCATGAGGACCTCAGTCATATTGGATTTCGGGCCCACCCTAATCCAATTTGGACGTATTATTAGGAGAAACCAGTCCCTGGAGAAGAAATATCATGCTTGAAAAAATGAAGGGTCGATGAAAAAGAGGAAGACCCCAAACAAGATGGATCGGCGTGTTGCCAGCAACAATGGGCTCGAACGTAACAATGGTAAGACTGGCGCGGGACCAGGTAGAGTTGCATCTTGTTGTACAAAGGGTTGCTATGAGTTGGAACTGACTCAACGGCACCTAACAACAACAACAACAACAACTAATCCAGTACAACTGCTTCTTAACTTGATTGTACCTGTCAGGGCCTTATTTACAGATATGATCGCATTCATAACTACAGGTTCTGGATGAATATGAATTTTGAGGAAACACTATTCTCAAAGAGAGAATTTGATAGCTGATATTTTGCTTTGATCTGGAGGTGTTCTTACTCATGAAAGCAAATATTCACTTTAAAGAAAAGTCCTGACCAAAATTAATCTACCAACAGCAATTCTTTCTTTCACCCAAAGTCGCAAATCCTTTTTTACCTGTTTGAAGCCACATTTCCTAAACCTGAACTTGGAAAGATCTGGCATAGTAGAGGGCCAGAAGCCATCTTATAACCTGATATCAGTTCGAGCTCAGTGAAGGGAGAGGGCAGGGTCCAGTCGGTCATATTAAGAGTAGCCAGTGGTTGAGCTACGTTTCCCCTGCCTCTCCTCTTTATTGGAGTCCTGGTGTGACACTCTTCAGAAATCCTACACAGCATTGCTGTAAGCCGGAACTGGCTTGACAGCACTTACAACAACTTCTCTCTATAAGCCTCACTGCCCCTAGCTTCTTTGAGCCATTTACTTTTTCTGAAATCAAAAAATGCATCTCGGTTCACCCCCACTATAGGCATATAAGGAGACTGGTGTTGCACTGGACTGCTAACTGCAAGATTGATGGTTCAAACCCACCAGCCACTCCGGGGGATAAAGACTAGGCTGTCTGCTCCCATAAAGAGTCACAGACTTGGGAACCCTGAACAGGATAGCTATGAGTCTGAATCAACTCCAGGACAGTGAGTGAGATATGCAGATAGAATAACTGTGCAAAAACAAAAAAAGTATGCTCAAATTTTGTTGGGTTTTGATTATTTTTAGCACAATTCAACCCGGTATACTGGTTCATTCTTCAAGGCTCAGAGTTTAGCCAATACCTTCCCACTTTACCCTGATGGTCAGGACATCACCACTGCCCCCTTTGTGTTCACAGACCTTTTGTTGACCCTCACCAGCATCAGTCACCTGTGTTCAGGTTAGCCTCCCTCAGTGGGCACCACGCAGGTGTAGCACAGAGCCCAAAGCATACTGGGTGAGTGAATAAATGAATTCTTCTGTAAAATGATAAGATCAAACGGGATATGATTCCCTGGCAATGACACGTGCATCTGCACTGCTCTTCCAACTTCCCCGAACTCAGTCTCCACATCTGTAAAAAGGGTACGCTGACACTGACTGAGTTTCTTGTAAGGACTGTACATAAAGAACTAAACAAGTGGTTAACACATGGTGGACACTCCACAGATGATAGTCACAGTCGCTGTTTCTCATTTCTGTTTTAATTTCCACCAAGGGCCTGCCATTAATGTCTTCTGGCTCTCCAACCCCCTCACTGCCTACTCAGTGCGGGGCTCCCAGAATTGATTCACTGAAGGTTTGTTGTTGGATTGATCAGCTAAATGGCTTCTTAAGGCTTGTTTCCAGTCTGAGAATTCTGAGCTGAGTAATGCTCTTCCTCCCTCCCAGCCTCCCCTGAGACTGGAAGCTGAGAGCTTCACAGAGAACGTTCCTCCCCCCACTTCACTCTGTCTCCAGTGCTAAACAACTGCTGTGTTTGGAATTCTGTGAACCGAGTTGATTTGGAACCTGCGGTGAAGGGGATAGCTGGGCCTTTCTGCTCCAAAAGGCAGAGTCATTGCACCCAGCCACCCAGCAGCAACCTAGCCCCCACCCCCTGTGCACTCCCCAGGGATGTAGCAAATGTGGCTGGGGTTCCCCAAACAACCTCTGTGGGACCTACTATCCCTGCTTCGCTATATTTCTTCCTAGACTTCTGTGAGAAGCTCAGGAGGAAAGAGGATGCTTCCACAAACACACACTGGAGTCTGTTAATCCTTCTAATTATCCTGGAGGAACATGCTACTATTGTCCTCTTTTTATTGACAAGGACATGGAAGTACAATACCAGCAGACTGCTTGCCCAAGTTATCCAATAACCAGCACAAGAAGTACAGTGCACCTGTACTCGTGGGTGTTGATGCTGTTAGCATCGCTCAGTGCAGCCACAGATCTTTGGTTGTAAGCAACATAAACCAACCCCAACTCTGTCACACCAAATAGAGTTTACTGAAGAAATGCAGTGCAGCACCTGAAGGAGAGGAAAAGTTGAAGGCACATGGATGGAAAAGACAGGAAGCAGGGCAACTTCAAGGGTCTGGATGACAGGAATGAATGGGCATTTTATCAAGAAGAATGCTATTATTTTCTAAAATCTGTGTGTCTTTCAGGACTCAGGTGTCAGGAGGAAGGCCTGTTGGCAGGGAGAATGCCTGTCACCAATAGTCCTACCAACCAAACACAATGGGATCCACATTGGTCCTCAATAAGAAATCAGGGTGTGAATTCCCAAAACCCACTGCTGTAGAGTTGATCGTGATTCATACGGAGCAGAACTGCCACTGAGGGACCCTAAGGCTGAAATCGTTATGGAAGCAGACTGCCACAGCATTCTCAGGCTGAACAGTTGGTGGGTTCAAACCAGCAACCTTTTGGTTTAGCAGCCAAACACTTTAGCCTCTGGACCACCAGTGCTTCTAGTAGACAAAAGGTCATCTGAGAAAACAAACAAGATGGTGGATTGGGTAGACGTGCAGTGAGGAACTCTGTCAGCAACAACACAGAATACCAGACCAAGCAGGCTCAGGGGATGGTGCCAGAACTCTGAACCACATATAAAGGGATATTTAGAAGGTTGGAAGGCTTACAGCTAGGGGAATTTGTAGCAGAAGCAAGAAATCCATTGCTTTCTAACTCAAGATGCTGGAATCGCCATCTTGGGTGAGACAAAGCATGGGAAGGATCAGAGTAGCCACAGACGCCTGACAGAACAATGGAGATAAAGGTCTGGACATGCTTTTTTTTTTTTTGTATCTGTTCATTGGTCTCTCACTGTCTTCACACCTCCATTCTGGTGACAAGAGGGGGATACCTGAGTGAGTGGACACCCCCCAGAGGGTTCTACTATGCATGCACACAGATTTCCTTGAAATTTAAAATGACAGTTTCCACTTAAAACCAAACGGCAGCACAAAATGACCACAGCAAGCCCTAAACTGTTTATAACCAGGAAAAAGGCCTGAACAGGAATTGTGGAGCAAGACAGGAAGACTAAAAAGGAAATAGGCTGAAAATTAAATCCTGAGTTACGTCACAATGACCAACAGTGGCATCTTGAAATTTCTCGGGAATAAGAGTGAAAAGGGAAGCCCATCTCCTGATCACATCTAGGCAATCAGAAAGCCTGAAAAATACCAAAACACACACCCATCTAAGTATTAAGGGCACAGATAACCCCTGAATATTTCCAA
>NW_006408610.1:10663897-10685985 GCF_000296735.1 Chrysochloris asiatica | reverse complement strand
GTGACCCTGAACAGGGTTTCCAAGGCTGTAAATCTTTACGGGAGCAGAAAGCCTCATCTTTCTCCCACAGAGCAGCTGGTAGTTTCGAACTGCTGACCTTGCTGTTCGCAGCCCGATTCGTAACCACTACGCTACCAGAGCTCCACTAAAACGTGCTTAGCCTCATAACAACACTCCAGTCTCCACTGATAGGCAGACGGATGGTGGCTGCATTGCCAGGAGGCAAGCCTGACTTTCCCACATGGAAGATGAGCATTGCATCACAGAACAACCACTGCCCCCTCCGCTTTACAAGAGTCAATATTTGGAACATGCTAACCACCCCCGCTCCCCCAGCCAACTGCTTCTTCTTTGCCAGGGATAAGCAGAGCCACAACGTGTTTAGATTCAGGCAAATTCCTGGATAAGTCATTCTGAAGAAAAACCCAGGATGTCTATGCGTGTAGGCAGAGAGGTGCCCAAGGGCATATTCTGTCCTGTGAAATGGGGTGGGTGTAGCCAGAGGGGAACTCCCATTATTGGGTGTCTTCTTTCATTTCATCCAGCTGCCAACAGCCCCATAAGAAAGCCATTATCTTTGTTTTCTTCTTTAACAGATGATGTAACTGAAGCGCAGGGAGTTGAAATGCTTTGTCTAAGATCACAGAACTAGTAGATGGTGGAGCTGGGATTTGAACTCTGTTCTATCTGACTCCCAAGCCTTTGCTCGTTCCATGATGTGAGAGGCCTCTTTGAAATCACAGCTACAAAAATCTTGCACCTTAATGTCCACGGGCATGCACTCGAGGTAGGTGCTGCATTTCAGATGTAATTTCCAATCCCCCACCTCCCCTTGTTGTTGTTGTTAGGTGCCATTGAGTTGGTACCAACTCATAGCAACCCTATGTACAACAACAGAACAAAACACCGCCCCGTCCTGGGCCAACCTCACAATTGTTGCCACACTTGAGCCCGCTGATAAGGACCCTGACTGAATCTCTGAATTTCTGAGGCATCATTGGGGGAGAACTTGACTGGTAGGTGAGTCCCAAGGTGCTGACAAACACGTACATCTCAAACTGAAAGAAAGGAAGAAGAAATCCCTCTACCTTAATTGCCTTTCCCTATTCACTTTATGTGTCTCACCAATTACAAATGATATGAATCATGATACATACGTGCGCTGATCATAATTTTCATTTTGCGTCTCCACTGACGCTTCAGGTATTGAAGTGCGTAATTGCAAAACTGACAATTTGAGTTTGCAAAGAGGAGACTTGGCTCCATCTGAACATCCTTGCTCACTGGCTCCACGAGAGACCAGATAAAGGACCAGAGACAACAATAGCCTGCACCTATCAAGGGACCCAGCAGTGCCCAGACAAGGGCTGGGGCAGCTCTGCTTTGGCCCCAAGGAGCTCAGGATGAGTAATGTTTTCCTAATCCCCAATCACCCCATTTTATCTCCCTGGGAATTTTGCTTTCGTGTTATTGTTGTTTTTCCTCCTCTGTGGCTTTAGTGAGGAGCTGGTTCTAACTAAACATGCTGGGTTAAATCTGGTTAACAGGGAGTCCACCTAACACTTATCCCTTCCTCTGAAGCCTCCCAGGGCTAAGTCCAGGAGAGCCAATGCCTCCTGTGACTCTCATTATTCTGAAGTTGAGGGCTCATCCAGGTTTGCGTCCTTCAGTCATGACCCCACACCAAAACCCAAAATCAAGTCTATTCTGATTCAAGGTGACCCTGCGTGTTACAGAGTAGCATGTGCTCTGCAGGGTTTCTTAGGCATTAGTGAGCTGGAAAGGACTGGTATTGGCCATTTTGAAAATGACAATCACACTGTGTACTATGCCAGACACGACAAATTGAAGGGGCAAGGCATCACGTACGTCATCAAAAAGAACATTTCAAGATCTATCTTGAAGTATAATGCTGTCTATGACAAGATAATATCCAGTTGCCTACAGGGAAGACCAGTTAGTACCACTATTATTCAAATTTACACACCAACCACTAAAGCCAGTGATGTTGAAATTGAATTTTACCAATGTGTTCAGTCTGTAGTTGATCAAACATGCAACCAAAACATACTGATAATTACTGGTGATTGGAATGCAAAGGTTGGACACAAAGAGGAAGAATCAGTAGTTGGAAAATATGGCCTTGGTGAAAGAAATGATGCTGGAGATCTCATGATAAAATTTTTCAAGACCAATGACTTCTCACTGAAAATATCTGGGTTTTTTTTTTTTTCCTTATAATTTTTAGTGGCCAGGAAAGAGTATAGAATAACTGCCAAGTCACATAAATTAACTTTTCTGTGCATGATCCCGGTAAGAACACACTATCAGACAACACAAATCGCATTGGAGTTTTTCTCAGTTGTTGTCTGGGCATGTGGTTGAGCACAGGCCATGAACTCTTCTTCACAAGGTCCTGAAATAAAGGCAGCTGCCATGTTTGGCAGGCTTCCAATCTCCTTCTACCTCAGGGTTGGGTTCTGGTCTTGGTCTTGAGTGACAAGGATTCTCAGGTCAAGGTTCATCTGTTTTCACTTTGGTGGCCTTCAACAGTTCTCCTGTGTACCCAGCCCAATTTGTCCAAAACACACTCATCTAGCTTTGCCTGCTCTTGAGACAGTGAAGACGTAACCGTAGGCTGGAATAATCAATGCAGGTCTAATATTCTGTGAAAGACTCCACACAGTGATGCATTACTTGCCTAAAGAAGTCCAAAACACACTTGTTGACAAGCTTGCCTCCCTCTAATCACCACTTTGCATCTTCCTCCTCCCAGAGGCAGAGCATGAACTCCTTGTTGGCCTTGATGCACTGAGCATGGTGGCGGGCTGCAGCTTTAAGGACACAAGATCTGACTTTCACCTCCTGCACTTTCACCTCTCCAGAGGATAGCTCCATTATTCCCAGCATGATGGCTATAGCTCGGACCCTGATGAGGTGCCGCAAATACCTTTTTTAAACAACATGGAACATGACTCTACACATGGACCTCACCAGATGGAATACACAGGAATCAAATTGACTACATCTGTGGAAAGAGATGGTAGAAAAGCTCCATATCATCTGCCAAAACAAGGCCAAGGGCAGACTGTGGAACAGACCATCAATTGCTCATATGCAAGTTCAGGCTGAAGCAGAAGAAGACTAAAACGAGTCCACAAGAGCCAAAATATGACCTTGAACATATCCCACCTGGTATTAGAGATCATCTCAAGAACAGACTTGATGCATTAGACACTAATGACTGAAGACCAGAGAGTTGTGGGATGACAACAGGAAAAAGGCTCATCACAGAGCCAGACCCAGAGTGGAAGACAGACACACGTCTCTCAGATGTCAGGGGCTGGCGGATGCACTCAGAGGACCCAGGCACATGTCCCCTCTTCTCCTCCACATAGGAGTAGTGGAGCAGAGAGGCTGCTGAACTGCTGCCCTGGGGCCAGAAGGGCCACCACATATTGGGTAACAAGCTGCCAACCTGCTGCCGGAAGTGGCTGCCCCCACCATCTGCAAGCCTGGCGTCCTGGATCCTGTCACTGCCCTTCCTCCCCTGCCATGAGCAAGCTTCCCGTGGCACCAAGGCCAACATCACGGACAGCAGGATGCCAAACAGATGGCTGGAAAGAGTTCTCCCTCTGAGGGGGACTGGCAGCAGCAAGGTCACAGCTGACCCGGAAGAACTGGGCCACACTGTAATCAAGTGATGAATGAATGGCTCTTCCCCTGGTCCCGGTGACCCAGGCAGGCACTCTCCTCCCCTGCTGCCCAGATTCGATGGCATCCGACCCAGCTGGGAGCTGGGAAGCAGAATCCATAAGATTTGCTCTCCCCTGCCCCACCTCCCCACTTTGCTTGTCTTCCCCCTTCTTTTCAAGTTCTTAATTGTAAACTTCCTTCCACGCTGCTTTCTTTCTCCCTTTCCCTGTCTTCTCTTTTCTTTGTTGGTGGTAACGTTTGGTGGTGATAACGTTTGGAGGTAAGGAGCGGCAAGGAGGGTGCCCACTACTGTTGACTTCATTCTGACGCACAGTGACCCTAAGGGACAGAGCAGAACTGCCCCCACAGAGTTTCTGAGGCTGCTAATCTTTACGGAAACACACTGTCTCATCTTTGTCCTGAGGAGAGACTAGTGGGTTTGAACAGCTGACCTTTTGGTTAGCAGCATAATGCTTAATGCCACTGCACCACCAGGGCTCCTTTCAAGGAGGGTGAGCAAGTCACTGGATGTTCTGAATCTGGCCTGTTACCCACAGCCATTCACAGAGCGGCTATAAACAACTTCACAGAATGCCAACCCCAGACAAGGTGACTCTGAGATCAAGATAAATGAGATGAAGTAAGGCCACTTCATAGTGTGTATCAGCACCGGCGAAAACAAGGTCATTGTGCCACCCACAAAATACCAAATGCCCCTTTCTAGGCCAAGATACGGCTGGTCCTTCTTTACTGAGTCCAGATGGAGCTTTACTCTGGCCTCTCCTCCCTAGAGAAATCCAGCTGAGTCCCCTCTGACCTGTGGAGACCCCATGTGTCAGGGCAGAACTGAGCTCCGTAGGCTTCTCAGTGGCTGAGTTTTTGAAAATACATTACCAGGCCTTTCTTTCCAGTGGATCCAAACTTGTCAACTTTTGGTTTGTACCACCCAGGGACTCGCTCCTCACTGTCTTGTTGTTGTTGTTGTTGTTGTTAACTGCTGTCAAGTTGGTTCCCACTCACAGTGACTCTATATAGGGTTTCCGAGGAGCAGCTGGTGGTTTGAACCACCGACCTTGTGGTTATCCTACAGCACCACACCAGGATTCTTATAGATGAGTTTTACTGAGATACCCAGTCTTAGAATTGCCCTTGCTTTCTGCATACATTCATTCTAGAGCAAACCTAAGAGGAGCTGGCAAATCTATTACAGAAAACCCAAATCCTATATATATATGTGGCGCCATAGGATAAACATTGGACTACTAACCACAAGATTGGCAGTTCAAACCCACCCTGTACAGGGTTGCTGTGAGTTGGAACTGACTTGATGGCACTTACAACAATAACAATAAATCCTATAAGCAGTTCCCCATGTTCCTCTCAGCAACAACTCATAAGTCCAACTTTTTAAACTCCAAGTGTGTTCCTGGTGGTCTTGGCTGAAGGGCACTGATAACATTGGAGAGCCCACTGAGACCCTCCTGCCCTGTACCAGGACCCTCACTCCTCTCAGGAACAGTGTGCACATACATGAGACCCCTGTGTCTGTGTCTGCATCTGCGTCTGCATCTGCGTCTGCGTCAGTGTCTGCTCAAGGTGCCATGCGCACTGGGCAGGTGCTGGCTTTCACTGCATTTCATTGAACCTCTCAGTCTTAGGTTGATTTGTTTTCCTAGGAACAGACCCATCTTTCTTGGAGACTTTGATGCTCTGATCAGATTTGTATTGTTCTTTGGTGAAATTGTTTTCACCAAATACTTGCTTGTTTAAAGTCTTGAATGTTGTTTTCCTCGAAGAGGTAAAGTCTTTGGGGAAAGGATGCTTGAGTGGTCTATCCTCCAGGCAGCCTCAAGGCTGAGCAGCTCAGAAGGCTTCTTCTTATTCGGGCATTCTAAGAACAAACCTTGCCCCGTCACTTTTCAAAACCTTACAAAGACTTCTTTGAACTTGATTCAAATTCAAGCACTTCTGGTACCCATTCTTTATTGAAGCCGCTACAGCAATTTGGGAAAAAGAGACAGAGCAGTTCTGTACGCGTCTTGGGAGTCAGATAGACCTGGGTTGAGATCCTCTTACTTGCAACCTTAGGCAAATGAACCTCCCTGAGGTCTCTCTTTGTAAAATTGGAATAATAATAGCGTGTGCCTGGGTGCTTGTTAGGGTCACACAGTGCTTGAAGCTGATTACTTCCGAATCTTTGGGGAGTAAACCCCAGGTTCTGGTATGTTACATTTCCCATTGATTATAACAGGAGCCCAGTGTCTAGTGACTTCAGGACTACAGTGAGGACCACAAGGAACAATGTCTGTTCAGTTCTGAGCTCAGGTCTGGTAGAGGGACCTCAGCCAGTATTCGCTGTCAGTGTTGTTTGCTTCCGTGCTTTGCTCATTTTGACTTTCCTCTTAGTGAACATTTGTTAAATGAATATTGATGTGGATGGGCTGTTGGCAGACTGTGAATCATGTCAAATGAATTGTGTCACGCTGAGCTACCATTTCCGCCCCAAATCATCTCTCCTGCTGACTTCAGAGTAAGGCCAGGGTTGGAGCCTGGACTTGGAGGCTCTGACACATCCCATTGCTCTGGGCCACACTCCTATCAGATTCCAGGCCCTGTCTTCCTTTCCACAGTGTCTCTTCCTTTCCAAACCCATGGGCTCCACTGTAGTTTGGGGCTCTCATATTTCCTTCTGGCCTTTCCCTTGCATCTCACTATAGCCAGTTCTGACTGTCATCAAACCCCAGGCTCTGATGTCCTCTATGAACCCTTCTTACCTCCCAATGAGCTCACAGTCCTGACCCTGACATTCCAGGTCCACCATAGTGCAGTCCCACCTCACACAAGAATCAAGCGCTCTTCTCGCTCACCCCACAGACATACTTCATGTCTCAAACAGGGCTTCTGACCATTTCTTTCTGGTTCGATCCCCTGCTGTGAATTTCCATTTCTACCCCAGATACCCCAGGACTCCAGATATGACACTGTAGGATCAGCACTGGACTGTGAACCAACAAGGTTGGCAGTTCAAACCTACCAGCTGCTTCTCAGAAATCCTATATAGGGTCACTACGAGTCTGAACAGACTCAAGGGTACTTGGCAACAAACATCCCCAGATATACTGAATCAGAAGCTACATTTTAACAAGATCACCAGGTGATTCTTATGTATACTTAGTTAAAATGTCAATTTTATTTCAGTATGTTGTTGTTGTTGTTGTTAGGTGCCATTGAGCCAGTACCGACTCATAGAGACTCTATGCACAGCAGAAACACTGCCCAATCCTGGGCCAACCTCAATTCAGTATAGGGGGTATAAATGTACTTTATCAGCAGGGGATGGAACTGGAACAGTCTGGTTTGAAGTCCTGGCCTCCTGCTACCTGGAATGCCCTTCCCACTATTTTGTTGCTGTTGTTTTTGAGTGCCATCCAGTGGGTTTTGATTCACAGCCACCCTGTGACGGGTTTTCCGAGGAGCGGCTGGTGAGTTTGAACTGATAACCTTGTAAAAGCAGTCCAGTATTTATCCTACAGCACCACATCACTTGTTGTTGTTGTTGTTGTTGTTGCCATCGAATTGATACCAACTCATAGCGACCCTATGCACAATAGAACGAAACACTGCCCACAATTGTTGCCACACTTGAGTCCATTGATGCTGCCACTTTGACAATCCATCTTGCTGGGGGTCTTCCTCTTCTTCTCTGACTTTCCACCTTACCAAACATGATCTCCTTCCCCAGTGACTGTTCCCTCCTGACTACATGTCCAAAGTATGAGAGACGAAGTTTGGCCATCCTGACCTCCAAGGAGCACTCTGACTGTACTTCTTCCAACACAGATCTGTTTGTTCTTTTGGCAGTCCATGGTACTTTAAGTATTCTCCTCCAACACCACAACTCTAAGGCATCAATTCTTCTATGATCTTCCTTATTCACTGTCCAGCTTTCACATGCATATGAGGTTATTGAAAATACCATGGCTTGGATCAGGTGCACCTTAGTCCTCAAGCTGACATCTTTGTTCATCAACACTTTAAAAAGGTCTTGTGCAGCAAATTTGCGTAAGACAATAAATCGTTTGTTTTCTTGACTGCTGCTACCATGAGCATTGATAGTTGATCCAAGAAGAATGAACTCCTTGACAACTTCAATCTTTTCTCCATAACACCACACTTAAACTTACATAAATCCTGTATAGGAGTCCCTGGGTGGTACAAAGGTGTTTGGTGGCTAACCAAAAGATTGCAGGCTTAATTCTACCCTTGGACTAAAGTCTGGTAATCTCCTCGCAACAATCAGCCTTTGAAACCCCTGTGGAGCACAGCTCTACTCAGACCCACATGAGGTGCCACAAATCAGGATCCATAGGAAGGCAGCTGGTTATTGGTTAGATCTTATTTAGCATTCAAATTCTAACTCAAGTTCTACTTCCTCCTTGCCCGATCACCCCAACCGTAAGGGTCCGCTGACCTTTTCTGATCTCTTAAAAACATTCTCCATTTTTAACTCACTATGGCCTTAACTATAGTCCCGGTATGGCACTGTGGGATAATGCACTAGACCGCAAGTTAAGTTTGAACTGCAAGGTTGGTGGTTCCAACTCACCAGCCACTCCTTGGAAACCGTATACAGCATCACTATGAGTCAGAACTGACTTGACAGTACTTAACAATAACAATGGCCTGTATCAGATACCAACTCAAACTGTGATTATCTTCAGTCACCCTAGACCTATGTATGATAAGAAGTATTCTGGACCAATGGTTAAGAACCCAGGTTTTAAAATAAGGAAAACCTAGAATTACAATTCTTTTTCCTCCTCTTACTACAGTGATTCAATAACCTTGAGCAAGTTACTTTAGGTCTCCGAGCCTCAGTTGCTTCACCTGCACAATGGGGGGAAGCTTCACAGAGATCTGGTGAGGATAAAACAAGATAAACATCCATGCTGAATGTCTGGGACTGAGGCTGACATGAACAATAGCTACTAGTCCATAACCGAATTAATCATAGCAAGAATTTACTATTCCAGTCTGAAATCTCCTAAAGTAAGCTGTCTCAGCTTCCATGTGTACATAAATCACCTGGGGATTTTGTTAAAACCAAATTGTGATTTAGGAGGTCCAGGAATGGACCTAAGTTTCTGCATTTGGTCACGTGAGTCAGGATCAACTGGACATCACACAACAGCCACAACAGGTGGTGCTGAGACTGCTGGTAAAAAGTCCCTGGATGGTACAGATGGCTAGATATTCCACTACTAGCCATAAGGTTGGTGGTTCGAGCCCATCCAGAGGCACCTTAGAAGGTAGGCTTGATCTGCTTCCTTGGGCTGTGAACCACAAGGTTCGGAGCCACCAGCTGATTTCAAACCTTTTTGGTCACAACCTTGAAAACCCGATGGAGTAGCTCCATTCTGCACACATGGGGTTGCCATGAGCCGAAATCGACTCAACATTAACAATGAGGACAGGTCTGTATTTCACTATATTTCAACAACTCTCTTGCCAAGCCCAGTATGTTTCCTACACAAAAGTGAGGACACCATCTCTTTTTTAAATGAACGTGTGCTCATGATGGTAGTGGCCGGAATGATGTGACACACAGACTCACACCAGCTAATCTAACCTTGCGTGGGATGGAGATTTCCCAGGGGCCCAACTGCTGTGGTTCAGAAATCAGTGCTCTGAGATAGAGCCGGCTGTGCACTAACCTTATAGCCCTGATTAATTCCCTCCCTTTGTTTGCCTCATTATCATGATTAGGCTCTGCCCGTAGCATAGCAACGGCTAATTGTAGGCCGGTTGCAGAGTGCATAATTCCCGCTATTAAATTTTTATCGAGCCTTAATTGTGCTTCTTTTTGCAGCAGCAATGCTTCAAAGTTTCAGAAAAGAGGGGATGTGGTTAGTGGGAGCTGATGGTTTTTTAATCTTAGCAAGCTCTGCAAAGCCCTGTGCTGCGACATCTTGACCTTGAGATGGTTTTCCGTGGCCAGAAATCAGCCTATCATTTATTTATTAACCCTCCAGAAGGTCTGCAAATAATCCCCTGTGGCCAGGCAGAAAGCATATTATGGGTCAAATGCCATAACAGAAAACCCCAAAGGACAGGCTGACCAAACAGCCTGGCTGTGTGGCATCTGGGTGGGGGAGCTGCAGCTTGTGTGTGGAAGTGGGGTCATGTGCTGACAAGTGTGCCATTCCAGAGGTACCCCAGCACCACTCAGTAGCCTTCCAAAACCAGCTGCAGAATCGATAGGCTCTGAACTCTGAAAGACACCTTCTAGGAACACAAGTGCCAAAGTGCCCCAACCTATGCTTAGTTAGTGGGAGGTAGAAAGAGGTGAACCCATTAGCAAGTATTTTCTACAAATGCTTTTCAAACCTGACTGATCAGCAGCATTGCTGGGGGGAAACTTGTTAGAGCTGCACATTTCCAGGCTCCCGCCCAGCCCTGCTATTCAGATTGGGGTGCCTGTCTGGGAATCGCTCCTCAGGTGATGCTGATATTGAGTATTTGGGAATCATTGGTGTGCAGGCTTTCAGTGCTTTGAAAATGTTTGGGTGTTTTAAAAAAAAGAAAGAGGAAAACAACAGCACACAGAATAAAGGCAGCAGAACCAGCAGCCCCCTTGGGGTAGGGCCCATTTACTTTGCTTCATTCAAATTGGAACCATAGGACTTAATGGTGTCCAATGGTTCTAACCCAGTGGTTCTCAGAACCTCTGTGAGAGCCAGCTAGAGGACTGCTCCCCAGAGTTACTGATCCATTAGGGTGAGGTGAGTGGGGGAGCAAGACTTGGCATTGCAGTTATCAGGGGATTTTGCTCTTAGGGCCATGCTTTGAGAACCATGGCTCCAAATGATTCATCAAATTTGAACCAAATGTGTCTCTGAAAGGAGTTAGATGTGCCTATCAGTCCTCACATCACAGATTTTTGCTTTGCATGAAGAGTCTACCCCTGTGTCTTGCCCATATTTCTGTAATCCAGAAATAGTCATGTTTGTGATCCTGCTTTGACTTGAACCATTATGAAGAACAGAGAGAATCCAGGGTCTGGGACTGAAATATGGTGGAATCCAGATGAATTCACTACCTTTTTACTATTATTTAGTCAAGGGTTAGGATTTTAGGCACTGTGTGAACAAAGAACAAGGCATGATTTTTAGTGAGTGGGCCTCAAAGTGGGGAAGGCTTTAGATGAGCCTCAAAAATGGAGCCTCAACAATGGTATGAGTGAGCAGAAGATAATACTAAGTACATTTTATGGAGAGGAGGGACGTTGAGGGAAAGGAGAAAAGTGAACAGGAGAAACATCATAGTAAGTTTAAAGGAGGAGTTGTAAACTCAGGGACCAAGAAGATAACGGATATGAGTGAGGCAGATAAGTCAGACAACTATTAGAACCTTGAGTTCCGATTTGAACAAGACAATACAGAGTGGTGGGGACTATGACAAATTGAGACTTTTGCCTCCTCTAAAAAAGGAGGCTCAACTCAGCTCCTGTTCATTGTTGCCATGGAAACATGCAGGCCCAGGGTTGCGTGCTCTCTAAAATGTTCAAGAAGCTAAAAATCTGGGTTCTAATGTCAAATATTACTACTTTAAAAACTGTGGTTCACTCAAAGCCTATTCTTAGGCCTTTAGTTTACAGTTTTATAGTCAAAAGCATTAAGATGCTGATTCTTAAATCCTTAGTTTATTGGAATGTTCCGATAGGAACTTGAAATAGTATCTTTCGGGGTTTTTTGTCGTTGTTGTTGTTGTTTGTGTATGTGTGCCTTTTTTGGAGTGGGAGTCATTATAAGGAGAGGAAAGAGAGATGAGTATAAAAGGGAGAGACGGGGAAATCATGGAAGACGTAGTGAAAAGAAGGAACCTATTATTTATAAGGGACTTGGGGGTTTGCACAGTTCTATGCTTTACCTAAAGAACATTGACTTCTACAAGATCCCAGAGATGGCAGACAATTAGTTTGGTAGGCTTATATAGTCCTTTCCCACACTCACTCTGGACCTGACCAATGGATTGTTAGAAAGTGTAATGCAAGCAAAGGCTTAGAAGTGTTTGTGCATTGGAATTTGTCTTCTTGGAATGCTCACTCTTGGGATCCAGTTGACATTTTTAAAACGTTAGTCACTTGAAGAGACCATATGGAGAGAAAGAAAAGCCCCAGTATTCCAACTGTCCCTGTTAAGGTGCCGGGCATGTGGATAAAGCCATGTTGGACTTTCTGACCACAATCACATGAGACCCTAAGAGCGACCAGCAGAAGAATCGTCCAGCTGAGCCCTAGTCAACCCATGGACTCATGAGAAATCATAAAATGGTTGCTGTTTTAATAAAAAGATGTTGATTAAAGTTTTGAGAAGTTTGTTATGTAGCAAAAGTTCACTGCAACACCTATTAATTACTTAACCTGTGATTCAGATAGGATTCTGTTTGTTTGGAAGTAATAGAAAGAGTCTGAAGGTTAAGTTCAACAACAAGCTTCCTTTTCTCATCTAACAGGAAGTATGCCTTCACTTCATTAGTCAGAATCAGTTGTGCCAAAGGAGCCTTGGGAAATGTAGTTTTTAACTGGACACATTGATACCTGAACAAAACAAGGTTTTTGACTAAGGAGGAAGGTAGAATAGACATGTGTTTCTCAGTGTGTGCCTCAGCCAGTTTTTGCTAGAAGAAGTTACAAACCTA
Organism: Chrysochloris asiatica; assembly: GCF_000296735.1. NCBI lineage: Eukaryota > Metazoa > Chordata > Mammalia > Afrosoricida > Chrysochloridae > Chrysochloris > Chrysochloris asiatica. The sequence continues at coordinate 10,673,589 of NW_006408610.1, read as the reverse complement.
TGTTCCTTTCATGGGTTTTCACATCTTTACCAAATTTAGCCATAAAGTCACAAGCGCAGTGACCCATACAGCCAGCACACATCTATACCATCCTTGAAGGATGATGTCTCAATTTAATGGTTCAGCATTTTATATTTGCCTGTCTACTTCTTCCAGGTTCATTCTGTAAGAAGCTGATTGATCTTGAACTTGATTCAGCCCTTGATATCATCACTACTGATAAAAGGTCTCGGGACAATCAACTCCCAATTTGAAACAATGGAAATGAGCAAACGCTTTCAAAGGAGCAATGCTTCTGCAAATCTAGCAGATTTCCAGGGTGTTTGGCATGAGAATAGAGGTCATAGAAGGAGCTAAAAATAAAGTCTGTGGTTCACACAGTTAGCCTATGGCCATTTCATGAGTTAGCAGTGTCTTGGTGGGAGTAGGAGAGAAGCAATAAAAGAGAATGAGATTGAAAATTCACTCATTTTCTTTATTGTCATCTACTCTTGAAGGGAGGAAATGGAGATGAATGAGACATAAAGATCACAGAACTTAGACTTGGCAATGCTCTTAGAAGACACATTATTCCAACCTTTCCCCCAGTTGCAAATACTAATAGCTAACTTTTTTTTTTTTTAACATTTTATTGTGGTTTGGGTGTAAGTTTATAGAGCAAATTAGTTTCCCAGTCAAAAATTTACATACATTTTGCTTCTTGACATTAGTTGTAATCCCTTCAATGTGGCAGCTATCTTCCTACTTCCTCCCTGGCTTCCCCATTTCTGTGGGTCCTGCCCCTTCCTGCCTTGTGGGCTTTGTTTTGGGGCAAATGCTGCCATTCTGGCCTCATATAGTTGACTGTTTTGAGGACTACCTTCCTCATGGGCATTATTGTTCACTTTATAGGCCGATCTATTGTCTGGCTGAAAGGTGATCAGGTTTGAAGGTGTCTAAAGACCATATTCTCAGGGGTTTCTCCTTTCTCTCTCAGACCAGTAAACCTGGTCTTTTTTGTGATTTTGAACTTTATTCCATACTGCCTCCCACTCTGTCCTGGACCTTTAGTTTCTGAGTTGTTGGGAGTGATAGCGGGGCACCATTCAGTTCTTCTGGTCTCAGCCTAGTGGAGGCCGTGGTTTGTGTGGTCCGTTAGTCCTTTGGACTTATTGCTTACTTGAGATTTTTTTTTTTTTTCACTCTTCTGTGTTTCAGAGAGGAAAAGACCAGTAGTTGTATCTTAGATGGCCTCTCATAAGCTTTTAAGACCCCAGTTGCTGCTCACCAAAATAACAGATAATTGTCTTTGTGGACTGTTATGCTATGCATGCCAATTAACCTAGATGTACCCTGAGACTACGGTCAGAAGTTCCCAATCCCAGTGCCTCAGTGTATCCTGGTGTTTGGTTATGGCTAAGAGATTTCCAGAACTTTGTACCCTGTGGTGGTGGTGGTGTGCCATGGAGTCGGTTCTAACTCATAGAGATCCTGCATAGGGTTTCCAAGGCTGTAAATCTTTACAGGAGCTGAAAGCCTCATCTTTCTCCCACGGAACAGCTGGTAGTTTCAAACCGCTGACCTTGAGGCTAGCAGCCCAACTTATAACCACTAAGCTTTCAGAGCTCCTTGTAAGCTTTACTATATTCATGGATCTATTTGTAGCACATATAAATACTTATGTAGAAATATCCTCTGCCAAACTATATATGCTTGTGGGTATATTCCTATATACTGCACCTGTTTAGCTTGCATATATACTGATATGCCTACTTGTAATTTTTGTCTTTTATTAATCACTTTAAAAAATACAAAAACCACTCCTGTCAAGTCAATTCTGCTCATAGAAAAAGTCAAAACACAACTGCCCTATATGGTTTCCAAGATTGTAAATCTTTACAGAAGCAGACTGTTGCATCTTTTTCCCCTGGGATGGCTGGTGGGTTTCAACGAGGTGATGGGTTAAAACCACCAATATTTTGGTTCACATCCAGGTATTTTAACCAGTGACCAGCTGGACTCCTTGTTACTAATCTCAAACTAAAGCCAAACTCACTGCCATCATGTTGATTCCGACTCATAGCGACCCTGTATAGAGTTTCTGCAGCTGTAAATCTTTACAGAGCAGAAAGTCTCCTCTTTCTCCCTTGGAGCAGCTGGTGGGTTTGAACTGTGGATTCTGCGGCTAGGAGTCCACTTCTTCTGTGTGGTTCTTACTTCCATTTCGCCCTCCTTCCCAACTCTTTTAAACTTTGTCCTTAGGCAAATATTGCCTTTTTGATCTTGAATGGTAGACCATTTCATGGTGAGGACTCCTGGTGTGGCGCTGTGGGCTAATGTGACAGACTGCAAAATTGTTTGAACTGCCAGGTCAGTGGTTCAAGTTCACCAGTTGCTCCTTGCTATACAGGGTCAGTATGGGTCAGAATCAACTCAACAGCACTTGACAACAACAACAACATACTTTACTAGTGTTGTTGTCCCCTCTATATTCCTATCTACTGCTTGGTTGAAAATTGGGCCATCCGGGTAATTCTGTTCCAGACCTGAAGGATGGCTGAGGGCCATGGTCTTGGATTCCTCAGCCTATTTCTGACCAGTAAGCCCAATCTTTTTTTATATTTTGAGTTTTGTTACATGTATTTTCCCATTCTATCAGGACCTTCAAATGGGATCCCTTTCAGAGCAGTTGGTAGAGGTAGCTGGGCACCATCTAGTTCTTCTGGTCTCAGAGTCATGGTGACAGGTGTTCAAATGTTCCATTGGTCTATTGGACTAGTTGATTCCAAGCAGCTTCAAATTTTTTATCACTCATCTTTCTTCTGCACATGGCTAGACCAGGAGCTGCACCTTCGTTGGCCGCTCATGAGCCTTTAAGATCCCAGTCACTACTCAACAAAATAGGATGCAAAGCATTGTGTTTGTATCTATGTTGTGCCAGTTGACCATGGTGTCTTCTGAGACTATGGTCCTTAGCCCCTAGGTACAACAACTCACTGCCTTAAGATGCTTGATAAGATCTAAGAAGTTTTCATCATTTTGTGCCCTGTATGCTCCACCACATTCATAGATGTGTTTGCAGCCAAGGTAAATACCCATGTACAAATATCTTCTTTCAAATCCTTATATATCTGTGGGACTACCCCCACTCTCCCTCCCATACCCACTCAACCTATATATCTATCTATATATGTAGATGGCCTCAGAACATTTTTGTTCTAGGGTTGTATATAGAACAGTATTTTGTTAAGTCTGATTTTTATGCTTATTTTTAGAGGCTTCAGGTTAAGTAACTTTTGCAGTGCTCAGTGAATGAATGACAGCGCCTGAATTTCTGGCTGTATACACTGCCTCCTCCCTAGTTCTCTATAACCTACTCCTGATAGTCTCCACCTTGACTCTTCTCACTCTACTCCTTTAGACAACTCATTCCCATTTGGGAAGCTTGGTTACTCAAATAGCCATTCTTGTGTTAAGCTAATATCTGCTTTGCTATGACTTTTGTCATCTGCCTTGCTACTGAAATCCCTCTGCCCTCCGACAGCCTTTTCTATAATCAGAGTTCTTCTCCAAGCTGTTGTTTTTCGTTGCTGACAACCATACAATGGTAAGTCAAAAAGTATTGCTACAAAAAAATCATAGTAACCTTTCATTTTAACAAATATCAAAATGTGAAGCTACTGTTTCTTGATATATCCTCCATCTAGAGCTATACACTTTTGAAGATAATATTTCCATCTCTGGTAGCATAGTGGTTACAAATCAGGCTGTGAGTTGCAAGGTCAGCAGTTTGAAACTACCAGCTGTTCCACGGGAGAAAGATAAGGCTTTCTGCTCCCGTAAAGCCTCAGAAATCCTGTACAGGGTTGCTTCGAGTTGGAACCGACTCCACGGCACATAACAACAACATCAATCATTCCCCCCAAAGAATTCTGCACTCTTCAATTTGTACCACATCAAAATAGCAGTTTTGGCATCTTCCAGGGACTCAAATGTGGAGTCCTGGTGTGGTGTCTTAGGATAAGCACAGGACTGCTAATCTGAAGGTCATTGGTTCCAACCTACCAACTGCTCCTTGGAAACCCTATACAGGGTCGCTATGAATCGGAAGCGCTTGATGGCAATTAACAACAACAACAAAACTCAAAGAACATTTAAAAGGAGCATAGTTTGGAATACCTGTTGTCTAATGACCCTGTGTAGGGTTTCCAAGGTGCAGCTGGTAAGTTTGAATCACCAATCTCATGGTTCAAACCAATTTTGTGGTCTTTGAGTTTAGGAACCAAAAAAAAAACAAAAAACAAAAACAAAAACAAAAAACATCTGAAAGACCAAGGCCAGAGCTGTGAGGTGGGTGGGGTTAGATTTCCCAACAAATTCTCCTAAGACAGTTCTTGCTACACTGGAAGTATTGTCCTGCGAGACTCCCAATGTGATGCTGTAGGATCAGCAGTGCAAACCCACCAGCAGTTTCTCAGAAACCTGATACAAAATCTCTATGAGTTGAAACCGATGTGATGGCACTAAACGACAGCAATTATCCTGATGAAAGGGAAAAAAAGTCTTCGGCATAACTTTGTTGGCCTTTTCTCACCAATGCAGTTTGCTATTTTCTTAGAATATTTTCATAATAAACCCCCAAGATTGTCCTGTGTCCTTCAAGAAAATCTGTCATGATTAGCCCTTTGGAATCCCCAAAATCGTCACCATAACCTTCTGAGATGACTTCAATTTAGCTGCCTTGAATCTAACTGGCCCACCAGATCCCCTCAGAAACCACTGTTTGGCTCAGTCCTTTTTTATAAAGGTACCCAACTGAGACTAAGACCAGTGCGTTACTGAGAGAGCTTGTCTGCAGCCATCCACTCATCCCAAAGACATGTCTAAATACATTTTGTTTGGAATAACCCTGTGCAGGTATGAACCGGAGCCCCACTAGCAATACTTTTGATTTACTCTCGTATCTTTTAAATGAAATGCCCTCCCCCATCCATCTCACTGAGTTTTCCTTGTTTTCACTGATCCTCTACTTTACCAGCGATGGTCACATTCTAGGAATTAATCTTTCCAGATGAGGGATCCAAAGTAAACAACACAACTCTTGCCATCCTCACTTCTAAGGAAACTTCTGGTTGTATTTCTCTAAGCTACAGCTATTTGCTCCTTCCCTTTAAGACCTCCCTGTGTGCTTGCTGGTCTTCCATCTCTATGCATACAGTATTCAGGGACTACAAATTCAAGCCCCTGCAGACACCAGTCTAATAAAAACGAATAGAGCAGTCCAAAGTACAGTGAAATCATAGAGAGAGCTTTTGATAGAGTTTTTCTCTGCAAATTGAATGATAAAAGGCTATTGGGACACAACAGGGTGTGATGAGCAGAGGCAAGCCGGTGAGCAATGCTTGATCTAAAGACAGTTGCCATTGCTCAGATTTGACCTAGGCTCGCCATGAAAGAATGGTACCAGATCTTCAGAAGTTTTCAAAAGCAGCAGTAAATCTGGGTTTTTACTTGGACCTTTAAAATGTTTTCCAGGTCAGGTGTTTTTGTTTTTTTTTTCAGATTTCTTTTCTTTGTTTCTTTCTTTGTAGGCTGGATCCAACCCCTGGATTGCTGTTTCACTTGCTGTTGTGTGTGGTTTTCCAGCGGGACCCAATACCCCATGAATTCTGACCAGTCCTCAGAGCAGCAGACTTAACCACCCTGACCTAACCATCCTGCTTCTAGGAATGCAGGCCGAATTTGCCATCAGGTTTTCTAGCAGCTGCATCATATTATAGTTTAAATTCACATGGCACTTATAGCTAACCGTGGAGCATCAAGTCTTCATCTAAAGTGCTAAAGTGCTGTTCGGCCTAAGCTTTTAAACCATCCTGTGCAAGGATTATTTGGAACCTAACTGCATGACTTTGCATTCATCCCTGTTGGTCCCATTTTGGCTTGGAGAGTTTTATATGTTTTTCCCCAGTTTTTGAGAAGAGCTTTGATTGTTACCTTTCCATAAAGTCACCCAACTTATTAATGAAAATGTTGACTAGAAATATAAATCTCCCAGGCACCCCAAATGTGACCAGTACACTAATCAGCACTCCTTTAGGATGAAAGGGAACTAGTCCAGCTTCTGCATCCTCACTCCCCATTCACTTTATTCAGCTCTGCCCCAATGCCCAAGGGAAAACCCAAAGGCTTCACTCCGTCCTATCAAGTCTAGTTTGAGATTCCCAGACTGACAATTCCTGATTGAACTGTCTGGCTGTAGACACTGCTTTCACTTCCAGATGTCGGTCCACCCGCTGCAGTCCAAGGATCAGTATAGCTTCTGCCCAGTGCCCGTTCTAGGCATCTGGCCTTCTGTATGTTAATTAAGGGCTGAGCTCCTACTTGTCCCATAGGACACACACTGTGCCAGGTAATGTCCTTGGTTCTAGAATATCCAACCTCTCACTTAGTGGTGAAACTACTTACCTCCACTGCCATATGGCTCAAAGTTTTCAACTGAGTCTTTATTGCTATCAAGAAACTTGTTCCTGATCTTCCTGCCTTCTCATTCCTGTAACTGAGAACAGAACACAGAACCAGCTGTGCATGCCCACACATATCCCTACTCTCTTTGTGAACTCTGTGTCTCAATATTTTCATCTATAAAATGGGGTTGTTTTGAAGAGTCTATTAATACGAGATGCTATGTGTTTATAACAGCACAGCACGTAGTAGGCATGCATACAAGTTCACTTGAAGGAGTAGCGGTTAGAGAACTATTCGTGGTCATCTCCTGGTCTAATCCCCATGTGGCCAATGAGTGACTAGGCTTTCTCTAAGGCAATGCCACTATTTTTCTACCAACAAGCTCCATAGCCAACACCCAGCTTGTTTTCCTAACAAAGAGAAACATTTGCCTCAAGCCATCCATAGGCCCAATGGGTGGTCTCTGAAAGACCCGTGCCTAACTCCTGCTACTGCCAATTACTTGATGCATGACTTTGAAACAATTGTTGACTCTCTGAGTCCAATGTGAAAGCTTCCAGCATTGTGATGAGGATCAAATGAAATTTTAGTAAAACACCTGGCACAAAGTAAGTACATATATTGGTGATGGTGGTGGTGGTGGTGGTGGTGGCGGCGGCGGCAACAGTGATGATGGTGGTGGTGGTGGTGAAGATAGTGAGGCTTCCACTCAGCTTGGACTTTCCTGATGAGCAAGAGTCACCTGTCTTTTACTCCTGTACTAAAATTAAATTACAAGTTTATTTACTGGGACTAGGGGTAAAAATTCAAACACAGGCATTTCTCAACTACAAAGTGTGGGTTCTCCCCAGCCTGGTCTTTCTCTCCAGAAAGAGCCACTGTTACATGTTTGGCATGTGTCCTTCCTGACAGTTTTCTATGCACACACACACCTTATTGTTAAAACAGCATTTGTTTTGTTGTTAAATGCTGTCTACTATACATTTTCCACTACAACTTGCTTTGTTCTTTAAGCAGAGTTGCCAAGCTAATTTTCCCCAGTTAGAGTTTATGAAGGTTTGTTGTTGATGTTGTTAAAGTGCCGTCAAATCAGTTCCAACCCATAGTGACCCTGTATAGGTTTCTGAGGAGCAGCTTGTAAGCTTGATCTACCGACCTTGCTGATCAAACTGAACTTTTTATAAGATCTACACAAAGAGATTTCAGAAAGTTCGTGGAAAATGGAATTAAAAATAATGAAAATACTCACAAACTTTCTGAAGCCCCCTTGTAGCATCATCATTCCATGGTATAGACGATATCCCAAAGTGTTTGTTCAACACGGTGACTGCAACCAATGCTATTGAATTGCACATGTAAAAAACTGTTGAAATGGCAAATGCTTTGCTATATATATATTCTTACCACAATAAAAAATATATTTGTAGATGAACTTTCAGGTCTTAGTAATAACACAACTTTATTACTAAGAATGCTTCAGGTACTACTCTTACAATATGCTTTGTGGACATATACAAAGTAGGTCAAAAAGGATTGCTAGAAAATCATAGAAACCTTTATTAAACACAAAGATCAAGATGTGAAGCGATTGTTTCTTTCTTAGGGTAGTGTTTCCATCTCTCTAAGCCTTCCCTGAAGAATTCTGTGCTCTTAGATCTACACCATGTCAAAACCAGGGTTTGGGCATTCTTGAGGGATTCAGATTGTGTCCCTTTTCAATGGCCCTTTGAGTTTGGGGAACAAAAAGAAATCTGAGGCCAGCTCAGGGTTGTAGGGTGAATGGGGTACAGTTTCCCCATGGAATTCTCCCAGGACAGTCCTCAGAGATCTAGTAGGCGCACTGTGGGGAGGGAAAACAATTCCTCTGTGTAACGTTTCTGGTGTTTTTCTCACCAATGCGTTGTTCAGTTTTCTTAAAACTTCTTCATAATGAACCCTGTGATTGTCCTGTGTCCTTCAAGAAAAGTTATCAAGGATATCCTTCAGAATCGCCAAAAACAAGTCACCATAAACTTCCCAACTGACCTCTCCACTTAGAATGTAACTGGCCCAGTATATTTCCTTTGAAGCCACTATTTTGATTGTACATTTTTTTTAAGGCACCCTAACAAGACTTCTGTCCCACTAGGAAATAAGTCCACAGGGCAGGGATTCTGACCTGGTTTCTTCACTGTTGAGTTCTCAGCCTTGAGCAGAGGACCTAGCTTGTAATGGGGATTCAATAAGTATTTACTGTATGACTGGATAAATTAATGTTGTTGTTAAGTGCCATCAAGTCGGTTCCAACTCATGTAGTTGTTGTCATGTGCCGTGGAGTCGGTTCTGACTCATAGTGACTCTGTACAGGGTTTCCTGGCTGTAAATTGTTACGGGTGCAGAAAGCCTCATTTTTCTCCCACGGAATAGCTGGTAGTTTCAAACTGCTGATTCATAACTACTATGCTACCAGAGCTCTGACTCATAGCAACCCACTATACAGCATATAGGGTTTCCGAGGAGTGGCTAGTGAGTTTGAACTGCAGACTTTTTGGTTCCAACTGATCTTTCAGTCTAGTGCTTATCCTACAATGCCACACCAGGTCTCCGGATAAATAAATAAATGTTGGTATACCTTTTCTATTTTATTTATTTTGTATTCCAAATGGCATATACTTTTGAATTTGAAATTCAAAAGGTACAAAAAAGATTTTTAGCAAAAAGTCTTCCCATCCCTGTCCCTCCGGCTCCTCTTCAATTCTTCTCCCCAATGGCAACTAATGATATCAGGTTTTATTTTCTTTTATTCTTCTAGTCTGTCCATCCACTCACCCACCCACCCATCCATCCATCATCCACCCACCCATCCACACACCTATCCATCCATCCACACACCTATTCATCCATCCACCCATCCATCCATCCATCCATCCACCCACTCGTTCATCCATCCACACACCCATCCATTCATCCACACACCCATCCATCCATCCACACACCCATCCATCCATCCATCCATCCATCCATCCATCCATCCATCCATCCATCCACACACCCATCCATTCATCCACACACCCATCCATCCATCCACACACCCATCCATCCATTCACACACTCATCCATCCATCCATCCATCCATCCATCCACACACCCATCCATCCATTCATCCATCCACCCACTCGTTCATCCATCGACGCATCCATCCATCCATCCATCCATCCATCCATCCATCCATCCATCCATCCACACACCCACTCATCCATCCATCCATC
>NW_006408610.1:10657854-10663789 GCF_000296735.1 Chrysochloris asiatica | reverse complement strand
CATTTCATGATATGTGTGAAAACTAAATGATTTAAGTACCCCTTAATAAAATGGACATTTAGATTTTTAAAAAAAGTTTTAATTGTGAATTTAGTGATAGCTTACATGGGAGAACATCAGCTTTACATTCATCCTATTGTATTTCATTTCATTGTAATGATTACAATCCCCTCCATGCATCATCATTCAATAGCATTTGGTTACATTCCCTTTGTTTTTGTTTTGTTTTTTTCTTTTTCTTTGGATGTACACTGAAGCACTCAGGAATATACAACCATTTAAACAACCAATGGGCACACCCCACAAGCCCGCTCTCTGGCCATCTGCACACAGCCGCTCTCCCTCCTGAGTCCAGGGTCCCCAGCCCCATCTCTCCATGTCATTGTCTCTGTCTCCATCTCTGGTGTCACTACTTCTCTGGATAGGGTCCCACATTCTGCTCTTCTCCCTTAATGGTCACAGGGTCCTCCACTCCTGGACTACAAGATCAACCACTCCTCTCCTTTTGTTACAAAACATCTACCTTTACATTTGCAACACTCACTATCAGTCCTGATAGCAATTATTCACTATTGAACCACAAGAGTCTTATCCCCATCTCCTTTCACCAGCCCTGTCCCAACAGATTGGAAACCACTCAGTGGAGATTCTACCTTCCCCCGTACCCTCTGAAACTAGGTTCCCTCTTGAAAGCTTGTAATCCAGTCACTTCGTGCCTTTGCAGTCCCCCCATTTTGGGTAGCCAATGTCTAAGTTGCCCATCTCTGTCAACTCTGTGTACCAAGGGGGTGGGAATGATCCTTACTGTAAAGATTCGTTCCCTCTTTTGAGCTACTACATCCATAAATATAGGTCAAGTTCATCAAATTGTAGTGGATTACTCTTTTTTTCCTCTTCTTTTGTCCTCTAGTTGAGTTCTGATCATCCAGCCATTGAAGCCAGGTTAAATGGGTGTCGTCTGCAAATTTGAGTGTTCTTGTGCATCTCCCCTCACTTCATATCAGCTAGATGCTTCACTCTCCACTCTAGTCCTCTGTGGCCATGTCCCTGTCCCTGGATCCAGGAGTTCTCAGGTCTCGCCATACTGCTAGCCAACCAGGTCTCAATCCAGGTGGACAGGAGTCTGTTGAACGCGGTCGGACTTAGCTCACAACTTCACTTCTGTTTTCCCCCCACTTCCCCTTATAAGTAGATCAATGTGATCACCAGCAAGACCATATGCCTGCTCGTGTATTCCCCTTGAGTCTCAGTCTTGGAAGGGGGTTTTCCTTGAGAGGACCTGATCGCTTGCCCTGATGGCTCCCTAGAGAACAACTTGCTTGTTCTTGTAACAGTTATTCGGACTGCTGTTATTGTTTTTTATTTTTCCTGCTGGTCTTTCTTTCAAGAAGTATCTTCTGTTCTTCTAGCAGTTACAGGCTGGTCTGCTTGTCCTTTCAAGTGGAAATTTTCCACCTCAGAAAATTCTGGATGGGGATCTGGATTCTACCTATGGTCTTATGCAATTCAAAGGCTCCGCAGGAAGCCTCCTTCCCTGGGCAAGTTCTAGTCCCATTTTTAGTATTTCAATACGTTATAGGCTGAAGATGGACTTACAAGCTTTCTATGGTGATGTTTCTGGCTATTCCTTTCTCTCCCCCTCAAGTGTCTATTTTACAGTAGTAGGCAAGGGAAACCAAGATTTAAAAGACAGCCAAGCATCTTAACATTATTTCCCCTCTTTTACCGATTCAAATCATGCCTCAATCCCTGTATCTCAGAGCCAATGTTGTTCCAAGGTTGAGCATACATCGCTATTTACCTCTGTTCCACTTAGCCCATGCAAACCTGCCTACGTGTTCTCCAATCTGCATTGTTCTTCCATTCCCCTCCCCATTCTAGTGTATTGCCTTTCTGCCAGCACCCAAACTATTCTGTGTCTATTCCCTACCCTGTGCTCCACCTTCCCCTCCCTCCCTTCACCCCACCCTCTACACCCTGATAACCAACAAAGAATTTTTTTTCCCTTTCAGTATGGGTTCTTTTTCTTAATCTTGTACAATAATGGTCCTATGCAGTATTTCTCCTTTTGTGACTGACTAAAGGAGCTCTGGTAGCATAGTAGTTACAAATCATGCTGTGAACCACAGGGTCAGGAGTTCAAAACTACCAGCTGTTCCACAGGAGAAAGATAAGGCTTTCTGCTCCTGTCAAGATTTACAGCCTTGGAAACCCTGTACAGGATCGCTATGAGTCAGAACCGACTCCACGGCACATAAGCAACAACCAACAACCAATTTCACTCAACATAATGTCCTCAAGGTTCATCCATGTTATGCGGTGGCTTGAAACTTCCTTATTATTCTTCAAGGTAGCATGGTATTCCATTGTATGTATGTACCACAGTTTGTTTACCTATTCTTCCACTGATGGGCACTTAGGCTGTCTCCATCTTTTTGCTATTGTAAATAGTGCTGCTATGAACATCTCTTTCTTTTCATGGACACTATTGTTTTGCTTAGGAACTCTGGTAGTGTAGTGGTTACGAATCAGGCTATGAACCGCAAGGTCAGCAGTTCGAAACTACCAGCTGTACCGTGGGAGAAAGATGAGACTTTCTGCTCCCGTAAAGATTTATATCCTCGGAAATCCTGTACAGGGTCGCTATGAGTCGGAACCAACTCCACGGCACATAATAACAACAACAACAACAACAACAACAATGAACATTGGTGTGCATCTATTAGATTGTTTTCAATCCCTTGATATTTAAAAAAATACTGAAGTTTTGTATGTAAGTTATTATCACACCTGTGAAAGTATTAAAATGAAATTCTTAATAAATGAACTTTTGGCTAGCTCCTATGTTCATGAGGCTGAAGCCCTACCCCTCAGCCATTCTGCTTCTCGTAGTTTCATTATGGGGGGGCGTCCTTTACAGAGCCTGTAATTGGTCACCCGGCTTTGTGGAAAGTACCCTACTAGCCCCTATCAGGGAAGGATTTGGATCCCCATTTACAGCTGAAAAAAACTAAGGTTTGGCACAGTTACGTATTTAATTGCCTGAGGTCACACAATTAGTGAGAAATCAGCATAAAGATTATTTTCCTCATCTGTCTACTACTAGAATCAGGACTTTCAAAGACTACATACTGTATCTCTCTGCCTCAGGTCCCTCAACCACAATGTGGGATAAATAATAGTGGTTCTGTCATACAGATGTGTTGAGGATTTAATCACATAAATACATGTGTAGCATCTGGCAAAGAACAAGTGTTCAATAAATATTAGCCTCCTTGGGACCAGGGCAAAAACTTTGGGGCAGGGATGGGCCAGGAAATGACAAGAAATGGAGTAGATCAGAAGCAATTAGGGGAAGGAGGTTCAGGAAGTCCAAAGCAAATGTTTAGAGATGAAAGCTGTTTCTCAAAGTACCACCAAGGGCATTGTGCTGGAGCCTTACTTAACGTGCAGATTCCAGGACAGATCCCTAGATTTTCTAGGGAGTTGTTGTTGTTGTTAAGTAACGTGGAGTTGGTTCTGACTCATAGTAACCCTGCACAGGGTTTCTGAGGCTGTAGATCTTTATGGGAGCAGAAAGCCTTATCTTTCTCCCACGGAACAGCTGGTAGTTTCGAACTGCCAACCTTGAGGTTAGCAACCCCGATTCATAACCACTACGCTATCAGAACTCCTTTTCTAGGGAGTTCGTTGTTGTTGTCAAGTGCCATCGAGTCGATTCCGACCCATAGCGACCCTGTATAGGGTTTCCAAGGTGCAGAGTAGGGCTTAGGAATCGACAGGCCATACCAGGTGACTCTGTTGCACATCGGAATGTGAGAAACACCAGGCCTTGGGCGATACACATACACACACAAGGTAGCCATGAGTTGGAACAGGCAATGTGTTTGGTTGTTAAATATATATTCAACTAGTTCATTGAACTGTTAACCACCAGGTCAGTGGTTCAAACCCATCAGCCACTCCTCGGAAACTCTATACAGAGTTGCTATGATTGGGAACCAACTTGACTTAACAACAACAGCAGTTCTACCCAGATGGCACGCCTTTGGCTCTTTCCTAAGTCTCTCTTTCCCTCTCCTTCTCACTCCCCAAAGGCAAAGTCATGGTTTTCTCAACACCAGCATAGGTAGTGAAGTCCCTGGGTAGAGCAAATGGTTAGCATGCTCAGTTGCTCACCAAAAGGTTGGAGGTTCAAGTCCACCAAGAGACAGCTCAGAATAAAAGTCTGTGCTTCCAAAAAGTTAGCACAGATCTACTCTGACATTCATGAGGTCACCACAATTGAAATTGACCGGACAGCCACTGGTGGTGGTAGCATGGGCAGTAAGTAATCTGCCACCCATGGAAGATGTGAAGGTATGACCTGCCATCTTCAAACTACAGAACTCTATGCAGCCCCATGCCTTTCAGTCACACCAATTCCTGTGCTTCCTCACAGTTACTCTAACCCCCCTGAATCTTGGGACTAGCTCTGTTAACTCAATACTTTCTGCAGACCAAGTAGGTGGTAAAATTTTAAGTAAATGGTATTCATTAATGTTATGATCATGTGTGGCATTTTCTATCACCAAATGGTCCTGGTACATAGATATTATTCACTTAAATAATCAATCACTGTCAACAAATTACAGGATGCAAAATGAACTGTGGATGTAAAATTCATTTGAAATTCAATTTTGTGACAACATTAGCTTTCAATTAGTCTGCCCAACTATTTGAACATCTTCCTTTTGAGCAGATTTTTAAATAAATATAATTAACCTTTATACTGTTCACTTGCTGTTGGGTGCAACAATATCATTATTCCATAGCTTCTATTGTTTGGCAGCTCTGGTGGCACAGTGGGCTAAGCATTGGGCTGCTAACTGAAAGCTCAGGGGTTCGAGCCCACCAGCTGCTCTGCAAGAGAACAATGTGCCTGTCTGCGCATGTCAATATTTACAGTCTCTGAAATCCTATGGAGCAGCTCTACTCTGCCCTATAGGGTGGCTAGGAGTAGGAAACAACTCGACAGCAGTAGGTTTATTGTTTGGAAATGAAATAATAAAATGACGATTTAGGATGAGAGCATCAGGCAGTCCAAGAATTGTCTCTGGGGCTTCTCTTCATGACCAAGGGGTGAGGAGAACAAGAGGGGCACAGGAGGGGGGATTATAAATGCATTTGGGCTAAGATGACTCCAGGAGGCATCCTAATTTTGCTGGTCTTGCCATTGAAGAAAAGAACAAATTCTACCAAAACCCACTGCATACTCCAGGTACTTCACTTCCTATTCCATGCACCACGGTTTGCATTCTACCGTTCCTGCCTGTTTCCCAGAAAATGCAGCCCCTCCCTCGCTACCTTATTTCCCTTCAAGATTCTGTGACACCATTCTTTACGATCATTCAAGCTGGAGAGCTGGCCATCCGCCACCCTGGGCTCCTCAGTCCCGTGGGCACTGAGTCACATCACCTCTTCTAGTCTTCTTCCAATTGGTCCTTGCAGCTCTTTCTTCCTGTCTGGGCCTGTGGCTGCCTTAACTAGCACACCGCACTTCGTGGTACCATTGCCTGGCTGCATCTGTGCCTCAGCATTCTCTCCTTACAATTCACCTGACACACTTCAGTCAAGCTTTAGCAGACCACTACCAGGCCCCAAGCCCTGCCAGGCCTCCCCACTATTTCCAGAGCCAAGCCCAAAGCCATCACATCTCAGGCTGGCCAGCTATAGCCTACAGGGCACCACCTGACCTGCCTCTGTTCCCTGCAAGAACCGGTTTCAAAAGTGAAGTTGGTCTTCTCCCTGCATTCACACATGCCCTGCACTTTCTCTCTCCACACCTTGGCTCATGCCAGCCTCACTTTGTGGAAATCCCTTTCCATTCCTCTTCCTGAGTAAAATCTCTCTCACTCAAAGCCCAACTTAAACTATGTTGTTGTCAGGTGCCATC
>NW_006408610.1:10653951-10655147 GCF_000296735.1 Chrysochloris asiatica | reverse complement strand
AGTTGTGGCCCATCAGCAAATGAAGGTTCTGTGCGCTTTTCTCCCCCGAACTTAACTCCATTCACATCATCATGGTCAACTCTACTTTGAGGAGGCATTTTTTTCCCCAGTCGCATTCTGAGTGCCTTCCCACCTTCCAGTCCTGTATCTGACAATGTTTCTCTGCTATTCATAGAGGTTTCAGTGACTAGCAATTCAGCAGTAGTTTCTACATCTGCCAAAAAGTCTTACTGGCCACATTCCAGCCTTTGGTGATCTGTCTCCTTCAAGCAGCTCAAGAGCTTATTGTCTGGGACATTCCTTCTGATCCTTAATAACCTGCTTTGTGACTCTCTTCTGCACTCTCCACTGAACAGAACATTCTCTGAAAGCAGAGACCATGCCTTAGGAGTCCTGATTCTTGCGGATGGTATTGGTTGGTGGTGAAACCATTTTTAAGGCTTCTCCCCCAGAAAGGACAACATCAGTGCATTTGGTCCCTGGTGCTCAGGGCTCTTACAGGGCTAGCAGATAACTTGGATGTGGTAAGAGCCAGCGTTAGCGGGGACTTCAGGGAGGCAGGCAACCTCAGACGGCAATTTGAAAGTGGTCCCTCACCAGCTGTGCCTGAGATTGTCTTGGTTCTAAGCATATCTCAGGCTGTGAAAGGTCACCGTGTTAGCACTCTTGGCTGCCACCACACCACTGTGGCCATGTGGCATTGGGCAGGCAGCTCGGGAGGCCTGCAGATGGATGCAGCCATTCATCCTTCCTTCAGGCCTTGCCACAGGGAGATAAATCACATTTACACATGGGAACACCTTTCTCCATTAGCAGCCTAGGGGCTCGAGGAGGGATGTGCGGAGTGGGGAATTCTTCTCCAAGGATCCTCAAGGGTGTGGTCCTGTAGAGGCTGAACCTGTTTCTTCTTAGGTCTGAGGATGACAAGAAACAGCTTTATTCATGTCTCTGAGCTGCAGCTCCTGCCTACAGCTTCCAAGCGCCAAACTGCTTCCCTTTTCTACCTAGCTTGTTCTTGCTAGTTACTGTCTGGTCAGCCTCGATTCATGGTGACCCCGTGCACAATGGAGCAAATTGCTTTCCAGTCTTGTGCCATTCCCATGATTGCCTGTGGGTCAGATCTTTGTGAGCTATGGAACTTTGAATGGCTGTTTTCAAGAGATCACCAGGCTTTTCTTCCTAGTTTTTCTTAGTCT
>NW_006408610.1:10631954-10653121 GCF_000296735.1 Chrysochloris asiatica | reverse complement strand
TTGGACAATAAATAAGGAAGACCGTAGAAGAATTGATGCATTTGCGTTATGGTTTTGGAGGAGAGTATTAAAAGTACCATGGACGGCCAGAACAACAAACAAACTTCTGTGTCAGAAGTACAGCCAGAATGCTCCTTAGAAGCCAAGATGACCAGACTTTATCTCTCATACTTTGGACATGTTATCAAGAGCTTTTGAGGAGTTTTACAGAGAAATGGTAGCTAAAGGGAGTCATGGGGCAGTGGAGGGTTTTTTTTTTTAAAAGATGAGAGCTAGCATTTTGTATGTTTGCTGATGGAAATGATCTGATAGAAAGAAAAATGAATGAAATACCGACAGCATTCCACTGAGTTTGGTTTTACTATGTTATCTGGTCTCCTTTGTTGTTAAGTGCATTCGAGTCAATTCCAGCTCATAGCAGCCCTGGGTAGGGTTTCCAAGGAGAGGCTGGTGAGTTTGAACCACTGATCTTGCGGTTCAAATCGACCTTGTGGTCCAGTGCTTTATCCCCAGCACCATACCAGGACTCCTTTGGTGGTGGTGGTTATGTGCCTTGGAGTTGGTTCTGATTCATAGTGACCCTATATGGAATCAAAATGGAAAGATTTCAAGAAAGTGAGGTGGCACAGGAGACACTCACTTATCTATGTCAAGAAATTTGAAAGACAACTATCTGGCCAACTCATTGGAAGTGGTCCACGTATGTGCCCATTCCAAAGAGAGTGACCCAACGGAATGCAGAAATCATCGGACAATATCTTTGATAGCCCGTGCGAGTAAAGTTTTACTAAAGGTAATACAGAAACAGCTGCAAGCATACATTGACAGAGAACTTCCAGAGGTTCAAGCCAGATTCAGAAGAGGATGTGGAACAAGGGATATCTGCTGATGTTCGATGGATCTTGGCTGAGAGCAGAGAATATTAGAAAGATGTTTACCTGTGTTTATTGACTACACAAAGGCTTTCAATTGTGTGGATCATGAGAAGCTATGGACATCATTGTGAGGATGAGTATTCCAGAACATTTAATTGTGCTCATGAGGAATCTGTACCTGGACCAAGAGGCAGTTGTTCAAACAGAACATGGGAACACTGAATGGTTTAAAATTTAAAAAGGTGTGAGACAGGGTTGTAGTCTTTCACCATACTTATTCAACCTATATGCTGAGCATATAATCCGAGAAACTGGGTTTTATGAAGAAAACTGTAGCATCAGGATTACTTAGTAACAACCTGTGATATGCAGATGATAGAACCTTGCTTGCTGAAAGTGAAGAAGACTTAAAACATTTACTGATGAAGATTAAAGAGCACAGCCTTCAGTATGGATTACATCTCAATGTCAAGAAAACAAAAATCCTCACCACTGGACCAATAAACAACATTCTTATCAGTGGAGAAAAGATTGAAGTTGTCAAGGACTTCATTCTTCTTGGATCAACTATCAACACTCATGGAAGTAGCAGTCAAGATATCAAACAACGCATTGCATTAGGCAACTTTGCTGCACAAGACCTTTTTAAGGATTGAAGAACAAAGATGTCAGCTTGAGGACTAAGGTGCACCTGACTCCAGCCATAATATTTTCAATGACTAAGGTGCACCTGACTCCAGCCATAATATTTTCAATAACCTCATATGCATGCAAAAGCTGGACAGTGAATAAGGAAGACCATAGAAGAATTGATGCTTTTGAGTTATGGTGTTGGAGGAGAATATTGAAAGTGCCATGGGCTGCCAAAAAAACCAACAGATCTGTGTTGGAAGAAGTGCGGCCAGAGTGCTCCTTGGAGGCCAGGATGGCCAAACTTCGCCTCTCATACTTCAGACGTATTGTCAGGAGGGACCGGTCACTGGAGAAGGATATCATGTTTGGTAAGGTGGAGGGCCAGAGAAAAAGAGGAAGACCCCCAGCGAGATGGATTGGCAAAGTGGCAGCATCAATGGGCTCAAGCAGAGCAACAATTGTGAGATTGGTCCAGTACAGGGCAGTGTTTCGTTCTGTTGTACATAAGGTCCCTATATAGTCCTGGTGTGGTGCTGTGCGTTAATGTGTCAGACTGCAAAGTCCTTTGAACTGCAATGTTGGTGGTTCAAGCTCACCAGCTGCTCCTTGGAAACCCTATACAGGGTCACTATGGGTTGGGATCGACTCAACGGCACTTAACAACAACAACAACAACAAGGCTATAAATCTTTATGGGAGCAGAAAGCCTCATCTTTCTCCTGCAGAACAGCTGGTAGTTTCAAACTGTTAGCAGCCCAACTCGTAAACACTATGCTACCAGAAGTCCTTTGTTGTTGTTGTTAAGTGTTGTTGAGTCGGTTGCAACTCATAGCGATTCTGTATAGGGTTTCCAAGGAGCGGCTTGTGAGTTTGAACCACTGACCTTGTGGTTCAAGCCGACCTTGCCATCTAGTGCTTTATTCCACAGTGTCACACCAGGACTCCAGAGCTCCTTAGGACTGACTCTTTAATCTCCCTGAAATTTTAAGTAGTTGTTGGCTTCAACACAACTGGTGCCCAACTCATGGTGAGCCTGTGTGTGACAGGAGGAAATGCTGCCCAGGCCTGAGCCATCCCTGTGACCAGTTATGGGCTGGATTGTTGTGCTCTGTAGGGTTCTCACAGACTGATTTTCAGAAGTAGATCACCAGGCCTTTCTTCCTAGTCTGTTTTAGTCTGGAAGCTCCACTGAAACCTGTTTAGCATCATAGCAGTGCACACACCTCCCCTGATGGATGGTGGCCTTGGCTGGGAATCAAACCCATGTCTCCTACCTCTGAGCCACCACTGCTCCCAAAGTGAAATTCCCTTTATTATGCCAGTGACTTTCTTGTACTCAAGGGAGGCCCCACGGTCTTGTGGGAAGTGTTGTACCCAGAAATGTCTGGTATCAAATCCTGGTTCAGCTACTCATTAGCTGGGCAGCTTCCCTGGGCCTCCATTTTCTTATCTCCATAACAGGAACCCTGGTGTGGTGCTGTAGGATAAGCACTGAACTGCGAACCACAAGGTCGGCATTTCAAACCCACCAGTTGCTCCTCAGAAACCTTATACAGGGTGGCTATAAGTTGGAATGGACTCAGCGGACTTACCAGCCACCTTCTAATAAGAAGGAACACTGGTGGCACTGTAGATAAGCACTGGACTTCTTTCTAGCTGCCAGGCCAGCAGTTCAGAGATGAGGCTTTCTGTTCCCATAAAGATTTACAGCCTTGGAAACCCTAGGGAGCTGTTCTACTCTGCCCTATAGGGGTGATGAGTCAATTTGAGGGCAGGGATTGGGGTCTGGGTTTGGGGTTTGTGCAAGGAAAGGCTCAGAGTCCTGTCAGTGGTTTAAAGCTGCTGTAATGAAGAATTTATTGCAAGTAAGGGTTGAAATTATTTCAAAGTGAGGGCAAATATACCTAACATTAAAGGTCAAATATGTGTCTGTCATCAGATGTTCAGGTTAGGGTTCCCCACCCTCTCAAGGAGAGTGATCCTGGAAAGGCTTGGGTGAATGTGGAGCTGCCTTTCTGTGTGGGCTGCCCCTGAGGTGAGCAGTAGGTCCATCTTTTAACCCATCACTGTTTCGTGTCCATAACCGGGCAGGTGGGCCAGCTGCTATGGCTGGGCAGCATCTGCTGTGGCCTGTCATCTCCCTGTCAGACTCGACCCTGAGGGTGAGCAGGGCTGCAGCTAATGAAAAGCTCAGCATGGCTTCAGGGGCAGCTCCACAGCTGCCGTCTCTGCTTTCCCTTCTTGGTTTCGTATGTGCTTGGCAGTTCCAGCCCTCAGCCCTCAGCTCTCAGCTCTCAGCTCTCAGCATGGCTAGGGTCAGGGACCAGTCACCAGGATCCCATCCCCACAGATGAAGTTACAGAACACATTCTCTGGCTCCGCCTTCAAGAACATCAAAGACGTTAGTAAATACAGCCTGCATGGGAGGAGGAGACAGCTGCCTACTTGGTGTGATTCCAGGGTGTCTGGAAAAATCCCTTGATCCCCAAATATTTTCCTGCTATAAGCTGGCATTCTACCATTGGAGACTCAATCTCATGATTTAGAGCAGATTTTCAAAGGGTGGACCTTGGACTAGCAGCAGCAGCTGGATGCCTGCTAGAAATAAATATTCTCAGTTTCCACCCCAGGCCCCAGAATCAGAATCTGGGGGCAGGGGCTGGAATGGAGAGAGGGTCCTGTGTTTAACAAGCCCTGTGAGCCATTCAGATCCACTGGTAACCTCCTCTGAAGAGCAGATGTCACCCAGGAGAGGGAAAGTTCATCAATGCTATAGTTAGTCACCAACATTGTATGTCCTCCATCATGTTTCTGTTGAGTGATTTTTCACAAGTAGAAAGATTTACACCCTCGGAAACCCTGTACAGGGTCGCTATGGGTCGGACCCGACTCCATGGCACTTAACAACAACAACAACAACAGATAGATCACCAGGCCTTTCTTCTAAGGTACTTCTGGTTGGATTTGAACCAACAATCTCTGTTAGCAGAGGAACATGTTAACCACGTGGACCACCCAAGGACTCTCATCCATTTTAAAGCTTGGTGGACTGTGAGGAGGTAGGGTACCGGAATAGAGGAAATGAGGATCAGGGAGGAAAAGCCTTGTCTGGTGTAGTGTGATCAGACACACCTGGAAGTTTCCTTCTAGCTGTGTGGCCCTGGGCGAATTACTTAATCTAGCTCCACTTCCTTTGCTCCACTGCTAAAGAATTCAGAATAAACAATCAGCTCAAAGGGCAGCAGATGAAGTGAGCTATATAAAGTACTTGGCGCATAATTGGGGCTTAATGAGTACTAATATCTTCTTCCCAACCCACCCTCACCTGATTTCCCATAGAGAAGAGATCTGGGTTGAGTACCATGGCTGCTGGGAGGGGGAAGAGTGTCAGAGATGGGACCTGTGTACCTAAAAAGTGTGAACCAGGAGAGAAAGAGAAGTAGATGAGATGCCAAGATACAAAAGAAAAGAATAAAGACTCTCCTCAAACTCCTGGTTTCCTCTGCTTTGCAAAGGCAGCTGGTCCTGCAGTGCAGGGTACCAGCTACCATCCTTCCCAGATGCTAGCTGGGGCTTTGTTTGACCTTTCTCCTACTTTCCTCATTGAGAACCTATTTCTAACTTCTTTGGGCATGTGATTTACAGGTCTAAAGGATTTCTGCTGAGACGGCTGGTAGAAATATAGAAATGACCGTTCTGTAATTCTCAGTTCTTAGGGCTAAAAAGATGACCCACTGGTAATACAGAGGCCATGCTGGACACCTGACCCTTGCCTAGACACTGCAAGGTCCCCGGATGGAGCCAACAGGCAGACAGCTGAGTGTATCGCAGGAGAGGCAGATGTGCCCCCAGAGAAATAGATGTGGTATCCCAGAACAGCATGCCTCTCTTTCTTTTTAAAGCCTTCACATAGCATCCCGAGCCTTTGATGGGAGAACAAATGAAGAATGCAGTCTCAGTAGCTAGGCACACATGATGTGGTTCTGGGTAATGATACCCTGATTTCTCCAGCTCCCTGTTGCCAAAAATTCCAGAGACAAAGCTTCACCCTTTACTTGAAAGTTTTAATCCTTTCTAGAATCCACATCCACATTAAGCTCTGAGCCATCCTAGGTGTTGATTAGTGAAAACAGAGCTCTGGGCTTGGGTGGGTTAGTCTGGAATCAACTCCAGCTCTATCATTTGTTAGCGATTAGCCATTATGGTCCAAGTAGTCCCTGGGTGGCACATAAAGTTACGTGCTTGACTACTAACCAAAACATTAACAGTTCAAGCCCACTCAGAGGTACCTCAGAAGAAAGCACTGGTGACCTAGGACTTACCACAGCAGCATGCTCTGAGTTCAGATAGTGAGCCTCTTTGAGCTTTGCTTTCTGCTTTTGTAATTTACTGAAGAGCAGAGATGTCAGCTTGAGGACTAGGGTGCATCTGACCCAAGCCATGGTGTTTTCAATAACCTCATATGGATGCGAAAGCTGGACAGTGAATAAGGAAGATCGTAGAAGAATTGATGGTTTTGAGTTGTGGTGTTGGAGGAAAATACTGAAAGTGCCATGGACTGCCAAAAGAACCAATAGATCTGTTTTGGAAGAAGTGCAGCCAGAGTGCTCCTTGGAGGCCAAGATGGCTAAGCTTCGTCTCTCATACTTTGGACATACTGTCAGGAGGAAACAGTCGCTGGAGAAGGATATCATGCTGTGGTAAGGTGGAGGGACAGAGAAAAAGAGGAAGACCCCCAATGAGATGGATCAGCCAGGTGGCATCATTGATGGACTCAAATGTGGCAGCGGTAGTGAGGTTGGCCCAGGATCGGACATTGTTTCATTCTGCTGTGCTTGGGATCGCTATGAGTCGATTCCAACTCTATGGCACCTGACAACAACAACAATGTAGGGACAATGACAATATGCACCTCATAGTGATTTCAAGGGTTAAAAACATACACAGTGTTTTTTGAATTTCTCATGAGGATATTTCTGTAAAATTAGTAAGTGAGGGGGTAAGGAAGGAATCCTGGTGGCACAGTGGGTTAAGTGTCAGGCTGCTAACTGAAAAGTTGGTGGTTCTAACCCACCAGTCACAGGAGAAAGATTTACAGTCTTGGAAACCCTATAGAGTAGTTAGACTCTGTCTTAGAGGGTCATGGAGTCCTGGTGTGGCACTGTGGGGTAAAGCACTACACTGCAAAGTCAGTATGACACACAAGGTCCAGTGGTTCAAACTTACCAGCTACTTCTCCAAAATCCTATACAGGGTCACTATGAGTCGGAACTGACTTGACAGCACTTAACAACAACATATGTGCCCAAGTTGACGGGACAGCTGTGGGGTCAAGGGGTAAGAGCTGCATGGGATCAGGGCTGGCTATTGGGTGTCACCCAGCATGCCAGCATCAGTGGACTCATGGGCGTTTCGTGGACACTGTCCTCAGGGCTGTGAAGGGTGCCGAGCTGACTTTAGTCTAGCCAGATCGCGTAATGACTGAGTGGCAATGTCTGCTCCAACATGGGCAGGGGCCTGGTGGGTGGTGCAACTGCATTTGCCATCTCTGCTCTAGTTGCTCTGTCCCCAAAAGCAAAGAGACAGCCTGCAATTCTTGCAATTACCTGAAGTAGAATTATAAAAGCCATAAATTATCTTGGATCTTCAAAGGATCGCACAGAAAGAATAACTTAGCCTCTTAATTGAACACAGTCTCCCAATATCACTTTGGAAGGCTATAGCTATCCTCAGTCATAATGCACCTTCTCTTTATCATCATGATAAAAGTCCTGTATGTCTACTTGTGGGGAGAGAGAAAAGTACACTCTCTGTAATAGTGTTAGGCTCTGGAAGCTGGGTCTTCAGGGTGGATGGGGCTGTTGTGTTTAGCTGCTTGCTGTTGAGTCGGAGAGTCATGATGACCCCATGCACAATAAGATCAGACCATTGTAATCCATATAGGATCTTCACTGAATGATTTTTCAGAAGCAGATCTCTGGCGTTTCTTCCAAGTCTATCTTTATCTTTGGTTACGAATCGGGCTGCGAACCATAAGGTCAGCAGTTCGAAACTACCAGCTGCTCCGCGGGAGAAAGATGAGGCTTTCTACTCCCGTAAGGATTTACACCCTCGGAAACCCTGTACAGGGTCGCTATGGGTCAGAACCGACTCGAAGGCACTTAACAACAACAACAATCTTTATCTTAGTCTGGACGCACCAATGAATTCTGTTCAAGCACCATTGTTGTTGTTAAGCACCTTTGAATCAGTTCAGGTTCATGGGGACCCTGCATAGGGTTTCTAAGGAGCGGCTGATGGATTTGAACTGCTGACCTTGTGGTTCAAACTGATTTTACAGTTGAGTGCTTCTTCCACTGAGAGATATGAGATCTGTTGTCCAGGAATTGAACCTGGGCCTCCTACATGGAAGGCAAGAATTCTACCATTAAATCAGCATTGCACCCCAAAGATGGGTGAGACTTGAAGAAATCAAGTAAGTATCTGGGAGGAGGAGGCAGAGAGGGTCTGAAGGAATCCTAGTTGCACAGTGGGTTAAGCATTTGACTGCTAACCTAAAAGGTTAGCTATTCAAACCCGCCCATCACTCCAAAGGAGAAAGATAAGACTGTCAAATTCCATAAAGCTTTAGTCTCAGAAACCCTGTGGAGCAGTTCTGCTCCATCCTGGAGGGTCACTATGAGCCAGAATCAACTCCACAACAGTGGGTGATGCTGATGCTGTTGGTGATGATGTGCGTGGAGTTCGTCCCAACTCACAGTGACCCTGCATCGGGTTTCCGAGGCTATAAATCTTTATGGGAGCAGAAAGCCTCATCATTCTCGTGTGGAACAGCTGGTCATTTTGAACTGTTGACCTTGAGGTTGGCAGCCTGACTGGTAACCACTACGCAACCAGAGCGAGAGGACCTGAATTCAAACTTCTTGCCCATTTCAGAAATTAGTTGTGTACTTTCCAGTTGGAGGTCTGTGTGGCTCACAGGTCAGATGTCTTGTATTAGTAATCAGCTAGCTCGTTTCCCTTCCTAGTGATGTAGGCTCTGCACTCCTCCCTGAGGTATAGCAGGAGCAGTGCCTACAACCCCTGGAACTTTGAGAGACTCATAAAAACGTTTTAATTTAATAAAATTGAATATTTATTAAATTAATAAAATCTTTTATCAGAAGGAAAAAATGAATATCATAATGTACATAGAATAATGAATCCAGCCTGAATTATATCTGGCTTTATACCAGTGCAGTAGTTAAATAAATTAGATACATTTTTGCCATCTCAACCATTTTTATGTGTTCAGTTCTGTGACATTAATTACGTTCACCAGGTTCACTATTGTTTTCCAAATTTTTCATCAACCTTAGCCTGGTGTGGCTCTGAAGGATCAGCACTGGACTACAAACCACAAGGTTGGCAGTTCAAACCCACCAGCTGCTCCTTGGAAACCCTACAGTGTTGCTATGAGTCTGAAGCAACTCCATGACACTTAACAGCAACAACAAATAGAAACTCAGTGCCTCGTAAGCAATAACTCTTCATTTTCCCCTTTCACTGCCCCTGGTAAACCCTTATAGGTAAATGTGGGTCTCTCTGCATTTGCCTGTTCTGGATATTCCATATAAGTGGGGTCATGTGATACTTGTCCTTTTGTATCTGACTTACTTCACTTAGCATGCTTTCGGAGGTTTATCCATATCATAGCATGTTCAGAACTTCATTTTTCTTTATGTATGCATGGAGTGTGGTGGCTTTATACAATGTACTGCAAACCACAAAGTTGGCAGATCAAGCCCACTAGCCACTCCATAGGAGAAAGATGAGGATTTCTGCTCCTACAAAGATTTTTAAAAGTTCAGAAGCCTTATACAGGTTCCCTATGAGCCGAAAATGACTCAATGGCCCTTTACAACAACATGTCTATACCACATTTTGTTTATTTAATCATATGTTGAACACTGGTGTTGTTTCCACTTTTTGACTTTGTGAATAGTGTTGCATTAAACACTGGTGTACAAGTCTCTGTTTGAGTTCCTGCTTTCAAGACTTTTGAATCTATAGGTTGGAGTCATTTGCTAGATCATATGGGACTCCTGGTGTGGCTCTGTTGGATAAGCACTGGATTGTGAATCACAATGTAGACAGTTCAAACCTACCAGATGCTTCTCAGAAACCGTGTACAGGGACACTATGAGTCAGAATCCACTTGACAGTACTTAGCAATAACAACAACATTCTAATTCTACATTGAATTTTTAAGGAATTTCCAGACTGTTTCTTCGGTAGCTCTAACGTTTTACATTCCCACCAGCAACGGACACAAGTTTAAATTTTTCTACATCCTTGTCAACACTTATTTTCGCTTTGTAAAAATATAATTTTTAATATTTTTTATGAAAGAAGGAGCCCACAAAGGAAAAAGTGTCAGGACCCAAAGAAGTCATAATAAGGTCTGGAAAGAGATTTGGATGAGGTCTGGGGACAGTCCACCTTAGACCCTGATGGTCACTGTGACTTTGAGCAGATCATTCAGTGAAGCTGCCGTGTTCTCTGAGCTCAGTGTCTAACCAACTAAGGAAAGGACTGACTTCTACTCTTTCCCCCTCCCTTTGGGCCAGAGGCTGTACGGGGATAGTAGTTGTGAACTGTTTGAAAACTTCCAAACATGCAACAGGTGGATAAGCAATCATAGTTCTTATGACCTGGACTGAAGGTGGAGAACCAGGTGCGCCAGGAAACAGAGCTCCAGAGGAGAGATGACTGTACACTCTAACCCCACCAGACAGTCACCATTTGTCCCATTCTGGAAAGAAAACAACTTAGGGAGAGGTCGGATGGGTGAGCTAGGACTTGAGGGAGTTGTGGGGCTTCAGGAAGAAATCCTGGTGGTGCAGTGGCTAGGAGCTTGGCAGCTAGCCGAAAGGTTGGCTTTTGGAACTCACCAGCAGCTCTTTGGGAGAAAGATGTGGCAATCTCTGTCTGCCGAGATTTCAGCCTTGGAACTCCCATGGAGTGGTTCTTCTCTGTCCTACAGGCTCACTATGAGTCAGAATCGACTGCAATGAGTTTGGATTTGTGGTTTGGAGCTTCAAGGAAGCAGAAGGTTTCTGAGAACTACACAGCCCTGCCAGAGCTCTGGGCTAACTTCTAGAATAGCCGACGGGGGAGACTCAGGTATAAGGGGCACGGCCAAACTACAGACCACGTAGTTGTCCTGAACAACAGTTTTTTAAACTGGCGATGGGAGAGCTGGGAAAGGGAAACAATGACAGCAGAAGTGAGTTGAGGACAGAGATGCTCCAAGGGGATGTTGGGTCAGCATCTGCTGCTGAGTGTGAGGAGCCTCCTCTCTCCCCACAAGAAATCATCACAAAATCAACTCAGCTTGTATCTTTGGGGACCGAGTTCTAGGTTTTGGAGACATCACTAGGAGCCACACAAACCCGATGTATGTCCCAACAACCCATGGGCCTCCTTGCTCTTCCTTCCCATCCCTTCTCTCTCCCCTCCCACCTCCTTCTCCTTCCAGCCCCCTCTCTTTTCTCTTCTTCTCTCTCTCTCCTCTCTTCTCCTCCATACCTTATTTCTCTACCCACACCTTCTTCCTACCTCCCCTTCTCCCAGCCCTCCTCCCCTAAGTCTCACCTCCATATTACCCTTAGTTCCTGCTTCTCCTTTCCAAGCACACCCATAGGAGGGTCTCTTGACTGTGGGGACACCAGACAGGAGGGTGGGGAGTGCCCCTGAGAACAGAGGCCTCCATCTCCTTTGTGATGAATGAAGCTTTAAATTAGGCTTC
The DNA here is from genome assembly GCF_000296735.1 of Chrysochloris asiatica. Taxonomy (NCBI): domain Eukaryota; kingdom Metazoa; phylum Chordata; class Mammalia; order Afrosoricida; family Chrysochloridae; genus Chrysochloris; species Chrysochloris asiatica. The sequence continues at coordinate 10,641,823 of NW_006408610.1, read as the reverse complement.
CTCTGGCTCTGAAACTAATCAAGGTTTTGTCAGTGGCATTATTCATTTAAAGACCATTTCTTTTCTTTTCCTTCAGCACCCTGGACGAATGGGCTGGGGGTGGGGCAATGGAGGAGGCCACAGGGCAGGAGGAAATGCTTTCTCCCTAGACTCTGAGAACAGGTGTGCAGAGGCAGGCAGCTGGCTCTTACTCACACCTCACACGGTGGGTCAATGGGCAGGGCCACAGGCTGGGGACCTGGAAAGCCAGCCTTCCCAATGCCTTTCAGCTCACAGGGGTGGGGACCATCAGGCACATGAAATCATTTGGTCTGGTCCTGCCAAGGCAACCACAGTTCCAGCTGTTGTTGTTTACTGCCGTTGAGTTGGTTCCAACACATAGCAACCCTGTATAGGGATTCCAAGGAGCAGCCAGTGAGATTGAACCGCCAACCATGAGGTTCAAACTGACTTTGCAGTCTGGTACATTAAGCCACAGCGCCACACCAAGACTTCATCCACATCACATTGTTGTTGTTGTTAAGTGCCATGGAGTTGGTTCTAACCCACAGCAACCCTGTATAGGGTTTCCGAGGAGCAACTGGTGAGCTTGAACCACCGACCTTGCAGTTCAAATGTCTTTGCAGTCTGGTGCATTAACCCACAGCACCACACCAGGACTCCACATCACATTAGGGATGAATCAATTAAATGTTTGACCAAATATAGCTGACTAATTTTTAAGTTGATAATTTGTATAGCCAGGAATGAAGTTAAAAATTATGGCAGAAAAAAGGTTCCCACCCTGATCTAAATAAAGGGTGACTACCTCAAGAAGAAAGCCAGTGTCAGATTACCCAGTAAGCAATGTAAGCACTGGCTTACTTGTGCTTACTTACTAATCTGCACTGAACAAGTTCACATTTTTTCACCACATCAAAATCCCTCTTTTAGGTCTGGCTGGCATCTGTCTCCCAAGCCCAAGGCACCTTCCTACAGCATCAAAGACACGTTTTCAATCTACATTCCCTGACTTGGACCCAGGAAACAAGTCAATCACGAGCTTACATGTTTTTCATGAGAAGCTGTTCACTGCAAGTTAGTAAGTATAAGTAAGCCTGGGCCTGCCTTGCTTATGTGAATCTGCTTACTACAGATTGGTTGTTGTTTGTTGTTGTTAGGTGCCATCAAGTCGGTACTGACTCATAGTGACCCTGTGCACAACAGAACAAACCACTGCCCGGTCCTGAGCCAACCTCACAATTGTTGTCACACTTGAGCCCATTGATGCTGCCACTTTGCTAATCCATCTCGCTGGGGGTCTTCCTCTTTTTCTCTGACCCTCCACCTTACCAAACATGATAGCCTTCTCCAGTGACTGGTCCTTCCTGAGAATATATCCAAAGTATGAGAGATGAAATTTGGCCATCTTAGCCTCCAAGGAGCACTCTGGCTGCACTTCTTCCAACGCAGATCTGTTGGTTCTTTTGGCACCCCATGGCACTTTCAATATTCTCCTCCAACACCCTAACTCAAAAGCATCAATTCTTCTATGGTCTTCCTTATTCACTGTCCAGCTTTCACATGCATATGAGGTTACTGAAAATACCATGGCTTGCGTCAGGCTCACCTTAGTTCTTAAACTGACATCTTTGCTCTTTAACACTTTAAAAAGGTCTTGTGCAGCAGATTTGCCTAATGCAATACGTCCTTTGGTTTCTTGACTGCTGCTTCCATGAGTGATGATAGTTGATCCAAGAAGAATGAAGTCCTTAACAACTTCAATCTTTTCTCCATTGATATGGATGTTGTTTATTGGTCCAGTGGTGAGGATTTTTGTTTTCTTTCCATTGAGATGCAATCCATATCGAAGGCTGTGCTCTTCGATCTTCATCAGTAAATATTGTAAGTCCTCTTCACTTCCAGCAAGTAAGGTTGTGTCATTTGCATATCACAGGTTGTTAATGAGTCTTCCTCCAATCCTGATGCCAAGTTTTTCTTCATAGAACCCAGCTTCTCAGATTATTTGCTCAGCATAGAGGTTGAGTAAGCATGGTGAAAGACCACAACTCTGTCGCACACCTTTCTTAATTTTAAACCATTCAGTGTTCCCATGTTCTGTTAGAACAACTGCCTTTTGGTCCAGGTACAGATTCCTCATGAGCACAATTAAGTGTTCAGGAATACTCATACTTCGCAATGTTGTCCATAGCTTGTCATGATCCACACAATTAAAAGCATTTGCGTAGTCTATAAAGTACAGGTAAACATCTTTCTGATATTCTCTATTTCCAGCCAAGATCCTTCGGACATCAGCAATGATATCCCTCATTTCACGTCCTCTTCTGAATCTGGCTTGAACCTCTGGAAGTTCTCTGTCAATGTATGCTTGCAGCCGTTTCTGTATTACCCTTAGTAAAACTTTACTCACATGGGATATCAAAGATAGTGTCCAATGATTGCTGCATTCCGTTGGGTCACCTCTCTTTGGAATGGGCTCAAATATGGATCTCTTCCAATGAGTCGGCCAGATAGTTGTCTTCCTAATTTCTTTGCAGAGATGAGTGAGTGCCTCCTGTGCTGCCTCACTTTCTTGAAAGATTTCAAATTTCATTCCATCAATTCCTGGAGCCTTGTTCTTTGCCAATTCCTTCAATGCACCTTGGACTTCTTCCTTCAGTATCATTGGCTCTTGATCATATGCTACCTCAAAACGGTTGAACATCAACCATTTCCTTTGGGTACAGATTGGTAAATACGCCCAATAAGCACAGCTTGCCCAAGAAGCACAAATAAACCTGTGCTTACTGGGTTTATTGGACAATCATCTCTTGCCTATACTTCATCTCCTACCTTACCCTCCCTACACTTCCTGGTTTATAATCAGAGGAAGCCCAGGTCTCCCGAAGGGCTGTCTAGGGTGGGGCTAGAGAGCTGGGCAAATGAAAATGGCTAGCAGAGCCCTTGCAGTCTCTGAGGCCACCTCAGGCTCTTTCCCATAGTTTCAAAGCTGCTATAATTAAGAATCTAAGAAGTGTACGTTCGAATAATTACAGAGCATTTAAAAACTTATCAGATGGCAGAAATAGAAAATGCTTTTGAAGTGTTTGCCTACTAAACAGGTACTCCCAAATGCTGCTGGAGGGAATCTTACAAATTTTCCGGAGACACAATTTGGCAGCATGTAACCCAAAATGTACCCTTTGGCCCAGCAATTTCATTGCTGAGAATTTGTTATCTGAAAATCACGGATTCATAAAGATCAACCCACAAGAATGGCAAATGCAATTTTGCTTATAATAGTGAAACATGTGAAGCTTAGAGGAGAGGTTAACTAAACTGTGGAGCATTTTTAAGTGTAAGCCAGATGAAGAGAGGTGCTGGGGCTGCGGGTTGAGGGAGGACACTTTACCTCTTTCTCTCCCCACTGTGATTTGAACCCCAGTGAAAGACTCATAGCTGCCTTTGAATACCCTCAAATACACCACAGACCAAGAGTTTCATAAATACTTACGACCGGCCAATTGTCTGGTTACTGACCTGCCTTTCCTGCTGCCACGTTGAAATGTTTTGTCCCATGTCCATCCTCATGGCAGTATCTGAACATTCCACTCCATTTTGTACACACAGGGATGCCCAGCTGGGCCTGGCTTAGCTGGAACACTCTACTATTCTTCCTAGGGAAGGAGGCCTCATATTTAACTTGAGACTCAGGCCTCCCTGGGGATGAGAAAGCTGTACTGAGATCCCCTTGTAAGCTCCCTATGAGTGGCTGCTTTTCTCTAAGCTCCTGGGATGAAAACTGTCAGGGAGATTTCCTCGCTGGAACCCTTGACTCCCTCCAAGGCTGTGGCCCAGACACTCCCACAACCTCCGGTGACCCTGACATCCTTTCTTTCTGGAGTATCTGAGCCCTTGGGTATGTCTTCACCCCCTCCAAACACTGGCTCCCTGGTCTAGAAGTTCAGTCTGTCACTCTTCCCAGGTCATGCTTCAGCCTGGGCACATCAGTGTAGGTTTTCCATTTGCTAGCATGTTGAGATCCAGCTATACAAGTTAGTGAAAACTCACTTAAGACCCAGCCACCCCACTCTCCTCCTAGATCTTCATAGGTTAGCAACCAATAAGCCATCTCTGACCCAGTGTAAGTCTGCAGACCCAACTGTGACTTGGATCAACTCTGCCAGGGGGTTCTGAACCTTACCAGTTGCTGTAAAGTTGCTTCTTACTCATGGTACCTCCATGCGTATCAGAGTAGCACTGTGCTCGTAGGGTTCTCAGTGGCTGAGTTTCTGGAAGTAGATCACCAGGCTTTTCTTCTGAGGTACCTCAGGTGGACTCAAATCACTCACTACTTTTTGATTAGCAGTTGAGCCAGGAACTCTGCCTGGCCTTTGTTGTTGTTGTTAAGTGCCACCAAGTCATTTCCAACTCGTAGCAATCCTGTATAAGGTTTCCAAGGAACAGCTGGTGAATTTGAACTGCTGACCTTGTGGCTCAAATCAACTTTGCAGTCCAGTGCTTATCCTACTGCACCAAGCCAGAACTGCTACTGATTGTTGAATATTGTGCTTTACCCTTAGCCATAATGACTCAGGATAATATAAGTTAGATGCTCCCCATGTTAGTTTCTGGGGCCCCAGAAAATGACAATTATGATCTTCATGTTTCATGCATGTAATCTTCATGCTTAGGCCTCCCAAGTTGGTTCACCTGAGTCAAAGCTCAGTTAGCATGTGTCCTCTTCCACCCCATCACGCCTCACCTTGTTTCCTCCACCAGGAGCCTACACATTGAGATTGGTGCCCTGTTGGTGGATTGTTTTTTTAATATTCTTAGGTCTCTTTGTAGGTTTCTGCCTATTTCCTCTGTGCTAATTTCAGATCAGACAAGGTACAAAGAGGTGAACTCACTTTGTAAAGAGCAGAGTGAGCTTGCCCAGAAACTCACCCAGGACTGAGAAAATTGGACTCTCTATCTGATGTGCTGGCAGCAAACACTTACAGTCAAACATTGCACGTTCCATGATATCTGTAGCAGGTTGACTGCTACTAGCCTTTCTCACCTCCCCCCTTCCACAATCCCTCCAAAAATACATCCACATCCTCATCTCCAGAACTGATGAGTGTGACCTTGTTTGGTAAAAGGATCTTTGCAGATATAACTAAGGGTCTTGAGATGAGATCATCTTAGATTTAGGGTAGGCCCCAGCTACAGTGATGTTGCTGTTGTTGGTAAGTGCCGTTGAGTCAGTTCTGACTTAGACCGACCCTGTATAGGGTTTCCTAGGAGCCACTGGTGGGTTTGAACTGTGGTTTAAACTGACCTTTTGGTCCCATGTTTATCCTATAGTGTCTTACAGCTTATCCTATGGCGTATCCACATAGGTGTCTTTATAAAGAAAGGCAGAGGGAGATTTGAAATGCACAGACACAGGGAAGAAGGCCATATGAAGACAGGGGCAGAGACTGAAGGGATGCAGCTACAAGGAACGCCACAGCCATGAGAGCTGGAAGCTGAAAAGGAAGGATTCTTCCCTAGAGTCTTCAGAGAGAGCACACTCGACCAACACAATGAGTTTAGACTTTCGGCTTCCGGAGTTGTGAGAGAACACATGTCTGCTGTTTCAAGTCACCAAGTTTGTAGTAATTTGCAATAACACTGCTAGGGAACCGATGCAGTACTTAACACAGAGGTTGGCTCATACTCAGTAACTGAGAATAACTTAGGACCCAGGATCAGCTGCTACAATAAGCCTCAGAAACCCTATTCAGCATCTCTATGAGTTGGAACTGCCTCCACAATGCTCAACAACAACAAATAACAATGGCTTAAACCAGGTGGGAGTTTATTTCTTTTCTTACCTACCAGTCTGAGCATCAGCAGTGAGAGCTGGCAAGATGGCCATAGAGGGTATAGGACCCAGGCCTACTGTCACCTGCACAGATATCTTTGTTGCCTGGTTGTCCAATTAAATACTGCAACCTGCCCCCCACCCATGCCCTGCATATTCGGTACCCCTTTTTCTGTTCCCAACTTTTTTTCTTCTTCTAAACCATAACCAAACCCATTCCCACTGATTCAATTCCAGCTTATCTTTCTCCCATGGAACAGCTGGTAGTTTTGAACTGCTGACCTTGTGGTTCACAGCTCGATTCGTAACCACTACGCTACTAGAGCTCCTTTCCATTAAGATTGCAACCTTGGAAATCCTATGAGACAGTTCTACTCTTTCCTCAGAGAATACCAAAAAGATGTTTTCCTATGCTTTATTGACTCTGCAAAGACTTTCGACTGTGTGGATCATGACAAGCTATGGATAATATTGACAAGAATGGATATTCCAGAACATTTAATTGTGCTCATGAGGAACCTGTACAGAGACCAAGAGGCAGTCATTTGAACAGAACAGGGAGATACTGAGTGGTTTAAAATCAGGAAAGGTGTATGCCAGAATTGTAACCTTTAACCATACTTATTCAATCAGTGCTGAGCAAATAATCTGAGAAACTGGATTTAGGAAGAAAATGGCCTCAGGATTGAGGAAGACTCATTAATAACCTGTGACATGCAAATGATACAACCTTGTTGACTGGACAGGAAGAGGACTTAAAATATGTACTGATGAAGATCAAAGACTACAGCCTTCAAAATGGATTGTACCTCAATGTAATGAAAACAAAAATCCTCACAACTGGACCAATAAATAACATCATGCTAACTGAAAAAAAGAGGAAAGTTGTCAAAGACTTCAATTTGTTTGGGTCCACTGTCAATACTCATGGAAGCAGTGGTCAAGAAATCAAATGATGTATTACATTAGGCAAATCTGCTACAGAAAGCTTCTTTAAAGTATTAAAGAACAAGTTTGAGGTCTAAGGTGAGCCTGATCCAAGTCATGGTATCTTCAGTCACCTCATGTGCACATGAAAGTTGGACAATGAATAAGGAAGACGGTTAAAAAAAAAAAAAAAATTGATGCATTTGAATTATGATGTTGGAGAAAAATATTAAAAATACTATGGACTGCCAGAAGAACAAATAAATTGGTGTTGAAAGTACAGTCAGAATGCTCCTTAGAAGGAAGCATGGATGGCAAAGCTTCCTCTCCTGTACTTTGGGTTTGCTATTAGGAGACACCAGTCCCTAAAGAAGGACATCATGCTTAGTAAGGTGGTGCCTCTGCGAAAAAGAGGAAGACACCAATGAGGTGGATTGGCACAGTGGCAGCAGCAGTGGGCTCAAACATAACAATTGTGAGGATGGTGCACGCTGGACAGTGTTTCATCCTGTTATGCAAAGGATTGCTATAAGTTGGAACCAACTGAGGGCACCTAATAGCAGCAATATATCATTGATGCATGGATCATGTTCAAGGAGCTCTGGTAGCGTAGTGGTTACGAATCAGGCTGTGAACTTCAAGGTCGGCAGATTGAAACTACCAGCTGTTCCACAGGAGAAAGATGAGGTTTTCTGCTCCGGTAAAGATTTACAGCCTTGGAAAACCCTGTGCAGGGTCGCTGTGAGTTGGAACCAACTCCACGGTACTTAACAACAACAACAACATCATGGATCATGTTTATTGCTTATTGTGTGCCCTCATATTCTAGAACAAACTCCCCACAGGGCTAGGGACCCACTCCTTCACCTATTCATCCACTCATTCACTTTATACTCTGTCTTTTTTCAGAAAATTATTTGAGACAAGTATAACAAGGTTAGAGTCCTGGTGTGGTGCTGTGGTCGAAAGCACTGGACCACAAGGTCAGTTTGAACCCCAAGATCAGCAGTTCAAATTCACCAGCCACTCCTTGGAAACCCTATATAGGGTCACTATGAGTTGAAATTGACTCAGCAGCACTTAACAACAACAACATAACAAAGTTAAAAGCTATTGCTTTCTTATTGTAGGGCAAACAATACCTTTAGCCTTGTTGAGAGCGAGAGGGAGGAAGAGGATCGGAAAAGGAGGAAGGAGAAGCTAGAAGAATTGACAAAAAGCTATGAGAAAAAAGAAAGAACTGTCCCAGCCCAGCAAAGGTCCATTTACAAAGCAAGCAGTCCTTTATATTTTTCTTTCTGAAAAGGCCTCTGCTGAGCTGTATCGATTAGAGAACTGGGCCACAGTCTCCCTGCCAGGCAGAATCCATCAAGACTCCACCAGCACTCATGAGGACTGTTTTCTGGCTCTAACAGAGCAGGACCTCAGCAGGTTCTTTGCAGGAGCCAATTTGGTTCTAAGTGTGCCCCCAAGGAAAGGGGAAGCCAAAGGAAAATCAAAGAAATTGAGGCAAGAGACCATAGAGAATTTGGGATTTGCTACTTTGGATATAGCCTCCCTAGGAGCAGGCCCAGCTGTCCTGTGAACTGGACCTGGGGCCCTGCCCAGCTCATTAGAAGGGCTGTCAATCAAGTGGCCAGCCCATTGAACAGCAGGCCTGTTGGTACTGATCACTTTTCAGGGTGTCCTGGGGAACGCAACGTGAGATGCTATGGAGAAAATGTTCTCATTCCATTTTACCAGTTTGTTTTTGCTAAGTTCTGTCGAGTTGGTTCCGACCCATAGCAACCTTATATAGGTTTCCAAGAAGCAGCTGGTAAGCTTGAACTGCCAACTTTATAGTCCAGTGCATTAACCCAGAGAGCCACACCAGGACTTTTGAAAGTCGATGAGACACTAAATATTAATGGAAGGAAAAGAGAGCAGGAAATTACTATTCCCATTATCAGGAAAGTGGAGCCAATGGTGCCAAGCAACATTCAATTGTCCCGAAAGAAGAATTTTGAAAGGTGAATGTTTTATCTTCATGAAAAACAGAAGGATACTAGCAGTACAAAGCCATGTAGGAAAGTAAGCCCTGTGAAAGAAAGGCAGAAGAGGTGAGCTTGAAGACTCAGGAGGACAGAGAGCCCATCTGCAGCAGTAACCAACAGGAACACTCACAGGGGAGGTGGGATTAAGTTGGGTTTTGGAGAAAGCTAAATAGATAAGAAGATGAAGTCTGGAGAAGAGGTAGGCAGCATTCTAGAGAAAGCATGGCATAGGCAAAGGCAAGAAGTGTCGAAATATAAAGCCTGTATGGTATGGGGCCCAGAGTTGTGCATCAGTGTGACTAGAGCCAAGTCTGTCCCACACTGTGGCCTAGGAAAAGTAAGAATGGCCACTGTGGGCCAAAGTCCGGGAAGACTAATTCACATTAACATTTACATGGTGCTTGTTGTTGTTGTTGTTGTTGTGTACTCTCAGGTATCAGTCTCCTAGTGATCCTATAGGAGAGAGTAGAATTACCCCATAGGATTCCCTAGGCCGGTCTTCACAGCAGCAGATCACCTGGTCTTGTCTTACGTAGACTCTCTGGTGAGTTCCAAGTGCTGACCTTTTGGCTAGCAGACAAATGTTTAACTGTTGTATCACAGGGCTCCTTATATGGTGTTTCCCGTGAACTTTATTTTTCACACAGAAAGCATCCAAAGAAGAGGAAAAAAATACACAGCCACTGTACCAAAAAAAGAGTTGGTCTACGCTCAACATTTCAAGAGGTAGTTTATAAATAGAACCTATGGTATTGAAGGAAGAAGTCCAAGCTGCACTGAAGGCATTAGCGAAAAACAAGGCTCCAGGAATTGACAGAATACAAATTGACCCGTCTCAACAAACTGATGCAGTGTTGGATACACTCAGTCGTCTGTGCCAAGAAATTTGGAAGATGCTACCTGGCCAACTGAATGCAAAAGATGTCCATTTGTGCCCATCCCAAAGAAAGGTGATCCAATGGAATTCAAAAAATACCATTAGTATCACACACAAGTAAAATTTTGCTGAAGATAATTCAAAAACGGTTGCAGGCATATATTGTTGTTGTCAGGTGCCATCAAGTCGGAACTGACTC
>NW_006408610.1:10626128-10630849 GCF_000296735.1 Chrysochloris asiatica | reverse complement strand
TATGCCAACATGGATCTGCCAGAAATTCAAGCTGGATTCAGATGAGGATGTGGACTGAGGGATACTATTGCTGACATCAGGTAGATCATGGTTGAAAGCAGAGAATACTAGAGAGATGTTTACCTGTGCTTTATTGACTATGCAAAGGCCTTGGACTGTGTGGATCATGACAAGCTATGGACAATATTGCAGAGAATATGCATTCCAGAACACTTAATTGTGCTCGTGAGGAACCTGTACACAGACCAAGAGGCAGTTGTTCAAACAAAACAAGGGGATAAGGAATGCCTTAAAATCAAGAAAAGTGTGTGCCAAGGTTGTATCCTTTTACCATACTTATTCAATCTGTATGCTGAACAATTAATCCAAGGAGTTGGATTATATGAAGAAGAACATGGCATCAGAATTGAAGGGAGAGTCATTAACAACCTGCCATATGCAGATGGCACAATCTTGTTTGCTGGAAGTGAAGAGGACTTAAAATACTTACTATGATGAAGATCAAAGACTACAACCTTCAATATGGATTGCTCTTCAATATGAAGAAAACAAAACTCTTCACAACTGGACCAATAAATATTACAATAATGGAGAAAAGATTGAAGTTGTCAAAGACTACATTTTGCTTGGATCTACCATCAACATTCATGGAAGCAGCAGTCAAAAAATCAAAAGACATATTGCATTAGGGCAAGTCTGCTGCAAAAGACCTCTTTAAAGTGTTAAAGAGCTAAGAAGTCAGTTTGAGGACTAAGGCACACCTGACCCGAGTCAAAGTATTTTCCATCACCTCATGTTCATGTGAAAGTTGGACAATGAATAAGGAAAGGGGCAGAAAAATCAATGTATTTGAATTATGGTGTTGGTGAAGAATATTGAAAGTATCATGAACTGCCAGAAGAACAAACAAATCTGTGTTAGAAGAAGTACAGCCAGAAAGTTCCTTAGACACGAGGATGGCAAGACTTCATCTCTCGTTCTTTGGACATGTTGTCAGGAGGGACTAGTTTCTGAAGAAGTACATCATGCGTGGTAAAGTGGAGGGTCAGCAAGAGAAAGGAGGACCCCCAATGAGATGGATTGGCGCAGTGGAAGCAAGAGTGAGCTCACACATAACACTTGTGAGGATGGCGTGGGGGGTAAGGGGGGGGACAGTGTTTCATTCTGTTGTACATAGAGTAGCTATGATTAACTGGGTGGCACCTAACAAAAGCAACAACGTACTTTATTATGGTGTTGGAGAAGAATGTTGAAAATACCATGGAGTGCCAGAAAAGCAAACAAATCTGTCTTGGAAGAAATACAGCCAGACTGTTCCTTAGACACTTCATCTCTCTTACTTGGGACATGCTGTCAGAGAAAACCAGACCCTGGAGGAGTAGGACATCATGCTTGGTAAAGTGGAGGGTCAGTGAAAAGAGGAAGACCCCAAAGAGATGGATTGACACAGTGGCGCCACCAATGGGCTCACACATAGGGACTGGGAAAATGGCGCAGACCGTGTGGTGTTTTGTTCTGTTGTGCACAGTGTCATTAGAAGATGCAGCAAATTTGATGGCATCTTAACAACCGCAACAACATGTACTACTATTTAGTGCATTAACCAATGCAATTCTAATAACCCCATGATGAAGGTACTGCTAGTCTCTCCACTTTGCAGTCAAGGAAACTGAGGTACAGAGAAATGAAGTAACTAGCCCAGAATCACCTACCAAGGAAGAAATAGAGCTGGAGGGTGAACCCAGTCATCTGACCCTGAGTTCTTGACCATTTGGATCCTGTGTCCAAACCATGCAATCGACCAAGGGAGCCAGTGTCTGAGGAAGACCATGCTTCCAAGGTGGGAGCTGCTGGTAATGCTGCCTGGGGGTCCTGCGAGGAAGGCCTACCACAGAGGGTGGAGCCCTCGGAAAGGCTTTCTGGGCCCTCTTCCTGAATTCTTCCAGTTCTTGGATAGAGACCAGAGGGCATTGCAGAGTGATTTTTAGGTTTTGTTTTGGTTTGTTTGTTTCTGAGTTGGTCTCCAGGAAAAAAGTTTTTCAAAAAACATTGTCAGTAACACATTATCTAGTCTCTCTTGGCTTGTACAAAGGCAGAAGTCTTGATGCGGAGTGGATCAATGACCAGTAGGAACATTCTTTTCATTCAAAAAAATCACTTAGTCTGGACCAACAAAGTAGAGCAAGATGGCTCAGGTGAGAAACCCACTTCTGGGAACATTTGTCCTGTGTAATTATTCATTTAACTTAACAACAGTTGTTGCTGTTGTTAACTGCCGTCGAGTCAGTGCCGACCCATAGCGACCCTGTATAGGGTTTCTGAGGAGCCGCTGGTGAGCTTGAATCACCGACCTTGCAGTTCAAACGGCTTTGCAGTCTGGCACATTAACCCACAGCGCCACACCAGGACTCTCACCGTTAACAGTAGCCACCCAAAACATCCTGTGGCCATTGAGTTTATTCTGCCGACCCCAAGCTACTGAGTCAAACTGCATTAAGGATTTTCTAAGGTTTAGAAGTATTTCAGAAGCAAACCACCAAGTCTTTCTTCTGAGGTGCCTCTGGGTGTGTTCAAACAGCCAACATTTCAGTTAGTAGTCATGTGCTTAATTATTTGCACTATTCAGGGATTCCAAGTTGACACAATTTCCCATGACTTGTACTTGGAAAAAAGTAAGCTATGAATTTGTTGGTGGGAAGAGACCTGGTTTAAGAATCAGATCACATGGCTTGTAGCTCCCACTCTGCTGCTTACAAGTGTGTGATGTTGGACCTCAGTCTTCTTGTATGTAAAATGGGAAGAGCGGTAGGAGTACAACATTACTAAAGCTTTTTTTTCTGCTACAGTGCTATGATTCTGTTACTGCCCCAGGATCTGGCCTTTCCAATGGCTTCCTAGGCTGCTGGCCGCTTAGCGCCTGCCCCCAGCCACCACTTTCCTAGCAGACTCAGGCCTGTGGCTTCCACCAAGAATTGTGCCCTTCTGTGTGGCCCCAGAACCCTCAGTGAACATCTGTCATCAACTTCCTACTTCTTGGCGTGAAGTGGAGGTAGGGAGTTGGCAACCTGTGGTACCCAGCCAAAAGGCTGGCTACTCCCCGGTCTGGCTGAGGAGAGGAGAGGACATGGCAGATGGTGAGCAGAGCTGCCCCTGTCCCCAGTCCCTGGGTGATTGTCACCTACCCTCACCCTGACTGTGTCTTTGTCTCCTGGCAGCACGTCAGTCAGATGGCCTCTGCAGATGAGGAGGGGCTTGTTCTTCTTCTCCTCATGGCGTTTGAATTTTGAGTTGGCATTTTCATTTTGTTGGATGCAGAAATTCAAATCCTTTTCTGTTTTTGGTGCTCTCTGAATCAGCATCACAAGGCCCTGCCCACTGTTCCCAGTTGTCAAAAGGCTTCTGCACTAGGGTGAAGACCAATTCAGGGTGTTGAGAAGTCCTTTCCCAAGGAGGGAGAGACGTGAGAGGGGTCACAGGCTTGGGCTTTGGACGTGTTCTACCTTTTCCTGCCCCTCTTAGAAACCAGACTGTGAGATGGAAGTGGGATGGAGTTGGTGACCTCTGGGGGTCTTCCAGACCTCCAACCCATTCCTCCACATTAGGATCAGCACACTTTAGCCTGTGGGCCAGATCCAGCCAGCTGCCTGTCTTTATAAATAAAGTTTTATTGGAACACAGCCATGCCCATGTGTTACGGCTGCTTCTGCGCTACAATAGCAGAGATGAGTAGTTACAACACAGACCATCTGGCTGGTAAAGCCTAAAATATTTACTATCTGGCTCTTCATAGAAAAAGTTTGTAGACCTCTGCTGTCCATAGTGATGCTTACAGTCACAGGGGTAGTTGTGGTTGTGGTTGTGGTTGTGTGCTGTTGAGTCAGTTCTGATTCAAAGTGATGCTGTGCAGGGTTTCTGAGAGCAACTGGTGGGTTTGAACTACTGATTTTGTGGTTAGCAGTCCAGTGCTTATCTTGCAGTACCACACTAGGACTTAATCGTTGGTGGTGGTGGTTACATGCAAAGGAGTTGGTTTCAACTCATAGCGACCCTGTACAGGGTTTCCAAGGCTGTAAATCTTTATGGGTGCAAAAAGTCTTGTCTTTTTCCCACGGAGTGACTGGTAGTTTCGAACTACTCAATCATATAATTTTTGTTGTTGTTAAGTGCCCTTGAGTTGGTTCCAACTCAAAGCAACCCTCTCTAGAGCTTCAAAGGGGCAGATAGTGGGGTTTGAACCACTAACCTTGTGGTTAGTAATCCGGTATTTATCCTCTAGTGCAATAGTGGTCTGGAAATGCCTGCTGCTGTCTGTTCAGCGGAACCTGAATAGTAACACAGGCAACGAAGTTACCGAGCTAGAGAAGGACGCAGCCCAAATCCAGAGGAGCCAGAGGAGCCCTGATGGCACTGTAGGATATGCACTGGGCTGCGAACCACAAGGTCAGCAGTTCAAACCCACCAGCCACTGCTCATGAAGATTTATGCCTCAGAAACCCTATATACGATTGCTGTGAGTTGGAAGTGATTAAATGGCACCTAACAACAACTTGTTGCCAGATGTGTTTCAGAATTCAGAACTGTTTGGATTTTAATACGCCTATTCAAACCTGTTTGGACATATTGTCAGGAAGGAACAGTCGCTGGAGAAGGATGTCATGCTGGGTAAGACGGAGGATCAGAGAAAAAGAGGAAGACCCCCAATGAGATGGATCAGCCAGGTG
>NW_006408610.1:10619333-10620426 GCF_000296735.1 Chrysochloris asiatica | reverse complement strand
TGGGCAGAGGTGTGCCAAACTGCATTTTCTCAGGCAAGATCACAACACCCTTGGATAGGAGTCCTCTGGCTTTTAATCTGAAGTTCAGGCTTTAGCAATTCCGTGAGCATCTCACTGTAACGAACACTGTGGATTGTTGAACCTTTTTCCTGCCCTTGAGAATCCCAGAAAAATTTAAGCATCAATTTTCCAGCTGATTTTTTACTTTTGAACTTTTTCTTGGTCAGTGATTGAGGATGTTTCCATCCCATGCTCTGCCATTTTCTCTCAGATTCATAGTGGTGAATCCATGTCTTATCACCAATAATGATTATTTTAAAGAAACTTTAACTTTCCTCTGAGTATAGGTCCAAATTTTGATTGCAAATGTCCAAATCTTTCTGTTTATGCTCTTCCATGAGTTGATTCAATAACCATATTGCACAAATTTTTGAAACTCAAGTCTATCATGGATTGTTTCATAGGCAGAGCCATGGCTGATTTGCAAATGATTTCCCACATAGTCCAGTCACTTGTCGATTCGACAGAAACATTTCACATGCACACTTAGTGTTGTCATCAACTCTAAACATGAATGGACATTTTAATATAACTGGAGTGCAGATAGTTTTTGGCTCACCCATGCGTATGTGTGTGTATATCAATATATAGGAGCCCTGATAGCATAGTGGGTTAGATTTTGGTCTGCTAACTGCAAGGTCAGCTATTCAAATCCACCAGCTGCTCCACTGGAGACATACGAGCCTTTCTGCTCTCATTAAGATTGACAGCCTCAGAAACCCTATACAGGGTTGTTGGAGCTGATAGCAAGCAGCATAGATAGATAGATAGATAGATAGATAGATAGATAGATAGATAGATAGATAGATAGATAGAATGATAGAACAATAGAACGATAGATAGATAGATAAAGGAGAGACAGGGAAAGAGTCCTGGTGTGGCACTGTGAGATAATGTACTGGACCACAAGGTCGGTTTCAACTGCAAGGTCGGTGGTTCAAACTCACCAGCAGCTCCTCAGAATCCCTATACAGGGTTACTATGAGTCGGAACTGATTCAGTGGCACTAAACAATAATATATATATATATATA
>NW_006408610.1:10605328-10619233 GCF_000296735.1 Chrysochloris asiatica | reverse complement strand
GCAGTAGTGAGGTTGGCCCAGGATCGGACATTGTTTCGTTCTGCTGTGCATGGGGTCGCTATGAGTCGGTTCCGACTCGATGGCACCTGACCACAACAACAACTCAAACCTGACCCAAGCCATGGTATTTTTAATAAGCTCATATGCATGCAAAAGCTGGAATAAGGAAGTGAATAAGGAAGACCATAGAAGAATTGATTGTTTTGAGTCGTGGTGTTGGAGGAGAATATTGAAAGTGCCATGGACTGCCAAAAGAACCAACAGATCTGTATTGGAAGAAGTACAGCCAGAGTGCTCCTTGGAGGCCAGAATGGACAAACTTCATCTCTCGTACTTTGGACATATTATCAGGAGGGACCAGTCACTGGAGATGGATCTCATCTTTGGTAAGGTAGAAGGTCAGAGAAAAAGAGAAAGACCCCCAGCAAGATGGATTGGCAGAGTGGCAGCATCAGTGAATGGGCTGAAGCATAGCAACAATAATGAGGTTGGCTCAGGATCGGGCAGCGTTTCATTCTACTGGGCATAAGGTCGCTATGAGTTGGTACCAATTCGATGGCACCTACCAACAACAACAGTAACTCAAACCCACCAGCTAGTCCTTGGAAACTCTACACGGGTTGCTATGAGTTAGAACCAACTTGACAGCACTTCACAGAAACAACAACAACTCCTCACTTAGAGTCCTGGTATGGTACTGCAGGATAAGCACTGGTCTGTTGTTAACCTCAAGGTCCCAGTTCAAACTCACCAGCTGCTCCTTAGAAGCCCTATACAAGGTCGCTGCAAGTCAGAATTACTCAACAGCACTTAACAACAACTCCTCGTATATTGGCTATCTCTCTATCCAACGTTTTGTATTTTTGACCATAGCAAAAGACCGACTGTTCAACTATTTTGTGTATTAATGACATTCGTCTGACTATAACAAATGCCGAGGTGCAAAGTGGGAATGACACAGCCTACAGGGTTAAGGTCATGTGTCACCTCAGCTGATTCAGGATTCTTGCGGTGCAGCAGCTACATAATAATGACATTTAGCAATTACGCAGTGATGTATTTATTATCCTCCACTTTGTAATCTGATGTGGTTATTCTCCATAGGAACTTTTAATCCATTTTTGCATAGTGGTCTGGTTTCTGAAATCTCACCCTGTCGAAGTGAGAAGTGGGTATATATGAGACTGCTTCAAAAAGTTAGTGGAGAAATAGAATTAAAAGATAATAGAATTAAAACACACTTGTATATATACGACATAAAGAGTGGATTATACATCTCCTCCAGGGAGTCTGGGGCAACATGCCGTCATCAAAGACAGTAATTTTTTTGGTAGTGAAATATATGGTTCCTGATTTCTATTTTTTTTTAAGTCATAAATAGCTTCCCATCAATTCAGTTCGGGTTCTACCACCCAATGCATTCAGGTCAGGTCAGTGTAGCTGCCAAATGAGTTACAAAAGTATCTTTCAGCTCTTCAGAGCTTTTGAGAGTTCAGAACTGCCATTAAGTGGTTGTGTCATAATACTGACACTTCATCTGGCACTGAGGGGTCAGGGTTCTATGAGGGGGATATGATTATTTATTTTATAGATTCAGAAAATGAGTCTCAGAAAGGGCATACAGGCAAAATTACCCAACTAGAGAGGGATACAACCCAGACCGGAAGCCAAATGTGGCTCTCTCAATTTTAATCCTAGCCTTCCTTTCAGACCAGATGTCACCTCCTCCCACACAGCTGCCTCTCAGGAGGCCTTGCCTGAGAATGCAAGTCTGCATTGACCACTGACTTTTTAAATTTTTGCTTCAACTCCAGCACTTAATTATAAGTTAGAGGGTTTTGCTATGCCTCAGTAAGCTCCTCGTCTCAGGATCTATGAATTTCATTTTTTCTTCATCTTTCCCACAGTGATTAGCACCAGGCTGCATGCTCAGTATGCTGGTGATCAGAGATGTACTTCTACTTGCTGTACCCAGAGCGACATTTCAGGTTGTGGTCCTGTAGCAGGACCAACATGGGCACATCCCTTAGTTACCTCCCATGAAGTCCTGAAAGGCCTTAATGCAAGTGGCCAGATTTGGAGGCACATAAATGTGGAGTTGAAGCGTGTGTGTTGTATTTCACCAGACTGGAACATAACAGGAAAATAGGTCCCTCAATACCAGTGGTCAGAGGTGACTGGCTCTCTGTGGTTGGTGTCAGCAGAGGACAGAGACAGATTTTGCATTCAAGACAAGCATTTGGGTGAAACTCAGCCTCGTGCTCCTGTAGAGTTTGGATAATGCTGATGAGTATATGTGCATCTTCAAATGATTAGGTTCAGTCTGAGAATCCAGCACACAGAAAGATGCTTTTGGAAGCAACTAACCCTTTTCCTGCTGTAGTGAAATGAAGCCCACCCCTTTATGGGGGTAGGGAGAGATTAGGGTATCACCACAATCTCTATCCTCATCATCAACTGGCATCATTGCCACAGAGAGTTACCAAAATTCCCAGTTTCTTAGAGTGGTTGGATAAAGGGCTTGTCTAGATAAGACTGGAGTTCTCACCATTGCCTCTCATGGTTCTGTGGTCCAGTCCACGCCAGCCTGACCACAAAGACACTGTGTGAGGGGTGGAGTAGACACAGAATGACCTCTGGAGTCTAATAAACTGGGTGTGGCTCCTGACTCCTGTACTTGGTAGCTCTCTGGCCTTAAGCAAATTACTTACCTCTGGAGCACCCCCATAAGGTGCGGCTAGTGGTCTCTCCCTGTCTGGAACAAAGGAGAGTGAAGAAAATCAGAGATGCATGGAAACAATTAGTCCAAAGGAACCTCAGCTTCATGACCCTGAGGCCAGAACTTGATGGTGCCTAGCTACCACTGCCGACCACTCTGAAAGGGGTCTCAGGTCCTGGACAGAGTGGAAGAAAAATGTAGAACAAAGAACAAAATTATTTTAAAAACAAAACCAGTTCACTGGTAGAACAGAAACTGGTGGCACTCCTATGACAATCGACCTTGATTGATTTTTTATTGATTAGTGCCATCAAATTGGTTCCTATTCATAGCAACCCTGTACAGGGTTTCTGAGGAGTAGCCGGTGGATTTGAACTACCAACTTTGCAGTTCAAACTGACCTTGTGGTCCAGTGCTGATCCTACAGTGCCACAGCAGAACTCCTTAGTTACCCTTTAATCCCTGGACTGAACTCAACCCTTGGCTCAACTTTCAGCCAAATCGTTAACAAATCTATAAGGTAAAGAACGACAGGAAGGAGGTACTTAGTCCCTAGAACAACGAAACATTTAAGATCAAAAGGGCATCATTTGCAGGAAGGGGGTTGAAAATAAGGATGAATCAGCAAAAACGGAGAGGAAGTGGGGTGAATGTTGCTACATTGTGGGGATTACAGTCAAGGGCATGAAATAAAATGAGTATGAATTACAGAATGGAAAGCTGATTTTCTCTGTAAACTTTCACCCAAATCCGTAAAAAGTTAAATATAAAAGATAAAGCAGGCAAACATTAAGTACATAAAATTACTTACCTTCTCTCAGTCTGAGTCTTTTTACCTGTAAAAGACGTTGTTAATTGTATCTCACTGTGAGATTTAATGAGATGTTGGTAGGTGCTGATGAGTCAGTTCCGCCCACATGTCAGTAACCCTCTGCACAACAGAATGAAACACTGCCTGGTTCTGTGCCATCCTTACAATTGGTATTGTTGTTGCCACCACTCTATGTCAGTATATCCTGTTGGGGGCCTTCCTCTTCTCCGCTGACCCTCCACTTGATCAAGCACAATGTCCCTCTTCAGGGACTGATCCCTCTTGACAACATGTTCAAAGAACGAGAGACAAAGTCTCACCATCCTTGTTTTCAAGAAGCATTATGGCTGCATTTCATCCAAGACAGATTTTCTTGTTCTTCTAACTATTTGTATAACCAAATCTTAACTCCCTTTTCTTCCTTCCTACTTATTTATCTCCAAAGTCAAACAGTAACCTAGGCACACATACCACCACTCTCCCTTCCAATGCATGGGGCAGGCATCAATAATCAACCACCATCCTTTGTGCTGCACTTCATCCTACTAAGCCTAAATGAGTAACCACTAACCTACAACACAGTGTACAGGCTGCACATTCTTAGTCTGACAAAACCCATTCTCCATTCCTGGTATAGACCTGGCATATCTGTACACTCGATTTGGATCATCCCTTGACAGAGGACACATCAGATGGAGCCGAAGCTATAGGCACGTTGTTGTTGTTAGCTGCTATTATGTTGGTCCCTGACCCATGGTGACCCCATGTGCTATAGAGGAGAACTGCCCCACAAGGTTTTCTTGGCTGAAATCTTTGTCTCCTTCATGAGCAACTTCCCTACTAGTTCCACTCTCCTGGGATCAGAATGAAAGGTTGGGTCAATTTTCCATTCATTCATTCATTGAGTCAATGACTATTTATTGAGCTCCAACTGTTGATTGGTCCATACATGTAGTCAAGTGACAAAAATGTTCATTGAGCACTAGTGACATGTCTGATGTGGTGCCAGGAGCTCGCTGGAGTCCAACAAACTAAAAGGCAAAACAGACAGACATCAGAAGTCACTGATATCTGCTAACCCATTGCTCCTACCCTAATTAATTGCCCCCACAGTTGGGTTCTGAAAAGCAGTCAGTGCACCATGTTGCTTTGCCCTTGGCCAGTTGGTTAATTGGTCTAACACCAGTGCCTGCAGTGACCACAGGATTAATGTGGGTTTACAGAGGCAGCCATCCCCCTACTCCCACTACCGCCCTTATCCCAGCCCCTTTCATTTTTCTCAGTGGCCTCATCTCCAGTTCTCCTTGCTTCTTCCTCTATTTGAGTCTTCAAGTTTTTGGATTAGAAGGGAGCTGTTTTCACCCAGTGCCCAAAGCAGGAGCCTCATCCAGAGCCTCCCCAAACTGGCCCACATCTCTGAGGATACCTGCTCGCTCTGCTCCACCAAGCCATATTTATATGTTGAGCTCCACTTGACACACTTAGTCCAGACTTCAGAAGTTAGGGCTCAGGATAAGCCTGATTCATCTTTTGAGTTGTAGCTTTTCAGATACTGGAATTATAGTTATTATGATCCTTTCCAGGATTTTCTTCTTGAGGCTAAATATTTCCCATTTCTCAACATTTCCAAATTCAAATATGACCTCTCACAAATCTGAAGAGGTTTCTCTGGACAGACTCCAGTTTTCCAATGTTTTTGCTAGCTGTTCTCAAGTGGATCAGCTAGCCCCTATCTCGTGGAGACCCCTATGCAAGATGAAACAAAACCATCCTCAGTCCTGTGTCTCATCCATGATCAGTTATCAATTGGACAATTGTGATCCATGAGATTTTCATTGGCTGCTTTTCAGAGCTAGACCTCTAGGCATTTCTTCCTGACCCTCCTTAGTCTGGAAGCTCTGCTGGTACCTGTTTAACATCATAGCAACACACATACCTGCACTGACAGATGGGGTGGGGGTGGCTCAAGAGAAGACGCATTGACCAGGAATCATGGAAGGTGAAAACTCTACCACTGGACCATCACTACCCCAGCCAGTTTCCCCATAAAACAAACAAACAAAATAAATCCACCGGCGTTGAATTGATTCAGATTCATAGTGACCCTGCATAGTGTTTCTGAGGCTGTAAATATTTACAGGAACAGAAAGTCTCATCTATAGACCCCTCAAAGTGTGTTCTTTCCTCAAAACTAACTACTGCAAAGGGATCTGCCCAGCAATTGAGGTCGGCTGGATTATGCCTTATTTAGAGTGATCACATGCTTCCTATTGGAGTCCTGGGTTAATGCGCTGGTCTGCAAAGTTGGTTTGAACTGCAAGGTCAGCCGTTAAAGCTCACCAGCCACTCCCTGGAAACCCTATACAGGGTCACTATGGGTTGGAACCAGCTCGACGGCACTTAACATTAACAACAACAAATGTTTCCTATTTGTGCATCCTAAACTTGCCTTAACTTCTATTTGCATACTGTTGACTTATATTGAACCAAACAACCTAGTAACACTACCACATTTTCTTGACATGGACAAAATAGAATAGAATTAAATGTTGGGGTTATAATAAATCCTGAAGATTATTTAGTAGTCCAATCCACTAATTTTGGAGTCTTGGTGTGGCAATGTAGGATAAGCACTGGACTGCAAGATCAGTTTAAATCTTATGGTTGACAGTTCAAACCCACCAATTGCTCCTTGGACGCCTTATACAGGGTCGCTATGAGTCAGAACCAACTCGATGGCACTTAACAACAACAATATCCACTAATTTTACAGCAAAGGGAACTGAGGTCTAGAGAGGTCCAAGGACTGTGCGAAACCTCACCGTTTATATATGTAGCGTGGGGTACAGTTGTGACCTCACTCCTGACCCCGGGCTCCTTCTATGGCATCTTCCGCACCTGACAGGTTCCTCACTGACTGTAGTTCAGAGAGCAGTTAGACAGCATCTTCTGTTGGAAACCAGTTGTTTGTTTATTTTTCCCCACTCAATATTTGGGGCTATTTAATTTTTGAATCTAATGCCTGGCCCTGGGTTTAGCCCTTTTGGATTTTCATCTACTTCATTTCATTCAATCTGTCAAAATAACTTCCAGCCTTGATTCTGTGATCCTCCCAGCTTCGTGTCACGCTGCTCTCTGGTTCTGCATGCTTTTCATGCTGTGACTTGTGCCAGCGTGGCCCACTGGCAGCCTGGCTGCGAAGACACACTGCCTGGAGCCAGGCTCCTCACCAGCTTCCTCCTCCCCTCGCCCTGCTGCCTGGCTGCTGCCTTCCACAGCAAGCTGCCATCCTCCTCCTCCCAGCTGCCTCCCACACTCCTCATCTGGAGCTCCACAAATCCATTTCAGACTCTACTCCCAATATGGATTTTAGGGGAAAATATGACAAAGAGGGTTTGGTTTTGATTTTTGAAAATGCTTTTTCCTGGGGCGGGGGTGGGGAGGGAGGAGTGTTTTTTTTCCGGGAAGTCTACATGTTGAAAACCCCTGAGCCAGGCATTACCCAGATACTGATTCCTGTCACATTATGGACTCTGGTTATTTCTTTGTCCTTGGGGGTCCTCCTCTGAACAGTGGCAAAAGATGGAAAACTCTTATAATTATAGAGCATCTGCTCTGGGCTATCAGCTGTGCAGGGGGCTTCATTTACATTTGTACTTAATTTATTTGTCACCGCAAGCCTGCCCAGTAGATGATACCCCCCTTTCAAAGACAAGAAAACTGAGGTGAAAGAAGTTATGTAATTTGCCAATGATCATTCTGCTACTAAATTCCCATTCCTTCACTCCCTCCCCTCCCTTGTCAAGTTATTGTAACAAGCAAATACTTCGCTACTGAATGTAACCCAAACCAACCCCAGCCACCCAGTCAATGCTGACTCACAGTGACCCCATAGGGCAGAGTAGAGCTGCCCCATAGTGTTCCCAACTCTTCAGTCTTCACAGAAGCAAACTGCCACCTCCCATGAAGCCACTTCACGACTGTGCCATCAGGCCTCCCTAATGAAAGCAAAAGTGCTTTGAGAAGTATAATGGTTGATGGTTGATGGTTATGTGCCATGGAGTCTGAACTGACTCATAGCAACCCTGTACAGGGTTTCCGAGGCTGCAAATCTTTACGGGAGCAGAAAGCCTCATCTTTCTCCCGCAGAACAGCTGGTAATTTCAAACTGCTGACCTTAAGGTTTGCAGCCTGATTCATAACCACTGAGCTACCAGAGCTCCTTTGAGAAGTATAAAGCAGCCTGTAAATATAAGGAAAGGAACCTGGAAGTATAGTGGATTACAAACTGGGCTGCTAACCACAAGGTCAGTAGTTTGGATCTACCAGTTGCTCCATGGGAGAAAGATGAGGTGTTTTGCTCCTGTAATGTTTTGCAGCCTCAGAAACCCTATACAGGGTTACTTTGAGTCAGAATCGACTCAGGTGGTACGCAACCACCACCACCACCAAATATTAGGAAGTATTATTATTAGAACACCACAGTTTCTTACTTGCTCCCCACTCCTTCTCCTTCTCTGTCATCTCCCTAAAGTATTAGCAGCTGCCTTTGGTCTAGGCCTATCAAAGAAATGTCATAAAACCATTTTTCAAAATGTCAAATGCCTGTGTACTTCAGCCCAAAGTAATGAAGCCCTTTTATTTTCTCCAAGTCACAATGCAGAACCCTGGGAGCTTCTAGAATGTGCCCTTTCTCCTCCATCCCGAACTAATGGAAATCAAGGCTGAAGGCTGAGCTTGGAGGGGAGCCCACGAGAGTCCTTCAGTGCCACTGTGGCCTGGCCCAACTTTGGCAGGTCTCCAGCAGTGACCACAGAGTACTAAGTAATAACTGGGTTGAATTATTTACCCAAGGCCAATGTCTCACGATGACATGGTCCACCTGTAGCAGAGTGCCAGGGTCCCCAGGTTTAAGGCCAGTGAGCCAGAGGAGGACTGGGATCCTGGTCTCTAGACTCCTCACCCTTCCGTCTCCCCTCCAAACCATCTCATCTGTACATAGCTTGGCCAGAGCAATGATGCTGTGGGGTCTTTACACTGAGACAGACATTCATTCGTGCAATGTGTACAAGCATTTTGAGGATGGCGCAGGACTGGGTGGTGTTTCATTCTGTTGTGCATAGGGTCGCTATGAGTAGGAACCAACTCAACAGCACCTAATAACAACCTATGTTTTCCCATCTCATCTCCCCAGCAGGTCCTTGAGGTTCATTCACCAGGTGATAGAGTTAGCAAAAGGCAAAGCTGAAATGTCTGCCTTGTTTGCCCTGTGGACTTTCTTTTAGAATTCTTCCCTGGAACTATTTTCACCTCAGAAGTTTAGGTGATACCGAGCACATTTTTGTGAAACAGTAAATTCAAAGTATGGCATCTAAGGCCCTCTATAACCTGGTCCCATTTTAGTGTCTTCTCAGCCCAAATACAGAACGTTTCATTATCAGAATCACCTAGAAGCTTCAATATAAGGTCAGCAGTTGAAGCTCACTAGCCACTCCTTGGAAACCCTCTACGGGGTCACAATATGTTGGAACTGACTTGACGACACTTCACAACAACAATAACAACATCCCTGATTTACTAGAACCAGGTCTTGGTGCTGGGACCCAGGGTTCTGTATTTTCAAGCCTCCCATGTGATTCTGATGATCAGCCTGGTTTGGAAGTCACCATCTTACACAGACTTTCCCTCCATTCTCTTCCAAATGACCACCTGCATTTCCTTTTTTGTGGCTTTGCTCAATGCCATAGACCTCACTTAGCTGGACGTCTCTCTTCTTCCACCCATCTTTCTGAAGTCCTACCCCCACCTCATCTCCCTTATCTTGGCCATCACAGGTCCCAGAAATGTCCCTCTCATCTGTAGCCCATTAATACCTTTGCTTCTCAACTGATAAATTTCTTAGTTAGAACATGTCTAGAAGCTATAACCAAACCAGTGACCCAGTTGCTGACAAGACGATTCTTATGGCTGATTTTTTGGGAGTAAATCACCAGGTCTTTCTTCTAAGGCATCTCTGCATAGACCTGAACCCCAACCTTGAATTCAGTTAGCAGCTGAGCACATTAACCATTTGTGCAACCTAGGGACTCCAGAAGCTATAACAGAGACCCAAAATAGCAATTCTGTCTCTTTTAACACCTTGAAGTATATTTCTGTCTTTCCTAACTAGGATAGCTTCCAAGCACAGAGCCAGCACGTCCTCCTGGATTTTGCTTGGAACCTTAGCAGCTCAGTCATGCATGAGGCAGAAAATTTAAGAGCTTTGGGTTCTAGGCAGGGGAGGATTACCCAGTAAGCAAGGTAAGCACTGGCTTACTTGTAATTACTAAACTGTAGTGAAGAGCTTCACAGATTGTTCACTGCAGATTAGTAAGTAAACACAAGTATGTTCATGCTTACCTTGATTACTGGGTATTCCGTCCCTGCCAAGGATTGTACATTTGAAAAGAGACTTGGATTCTGTGGGAAGGTGCAATGGGATTGAGAGAGAGACAGAGGCCATTCATTTTAGAAGCTGAATCTTTGATGTGGTGTTTTAAAACAAAAGTGTAATTGTTTACTACAGATTAATTAGTAAAGGATCGCTGGTAGCATATTGGGTTACAAATTGAGCTGCTAACTGCATAGTTAGCAGTTAGAACCTATCGGCCACTCCATGAAAGAAAGATAAGGTTTTCTCCTCCCATAAAGATGTAGAGCCTTGGAAACCCTATACAGGGTCACGATGAGTCAGAACTGACTCCACGGCCCACCACCACT
This sequence comes from Chrysochloris asiatica, assembly GCF_000296735.1. Classification (NCBI taxonomy): domain Eukaryota; kingdom Metazoa; phylum Chordata; class Mammalia; order Afrosoricida; family Chrysochloridae; genus Chrysochloris; species Chrysochloris asiatica. The sequence continues at coordinate 10,608,944 of NW_006408610.1, read as the reverse complement.
ACCACCACCACAGATTGGTAATTGACTTTGTGCTTACCTTGCTTACTGGGTAATCTAACACTTGTTCTAAAATCATCTAAGAAGCAAAACTAGGTGAGGAAGACAATGGAGACTCAGATGCATCAATGTGGAAGTTCTTGTCAGGTATAACTGAGTCAGTTTTGACTCCTAGCAACCCTGTGTGCAAACCCAGCCTGGTCCTGCTCCATCTCACCATCATTGCCATGTGTGAGTCCATTGATGTCATGCATGAGGCCACTGATGTTATGCATGAGCCCATTGATGTCATGTGTGAGCCCGTTGATGTCATGTGTGAGCCTGTTGATGTCCTGCATGAACCCATTGATGTCCTGCGTGAGCCCATTGATGTCATGCTGAGCCCATTGATGTCATGTGTGAGCCCATTGATGTCATGTGTGAGCCCACTGATGCAGCCACTGTGTCAATCCATCTCATTGAGGGGCTCCCTCTTTTTCACTGACTCTTACTTTACCAAGCATGATGCCCTTCTCCAGGGACTAGTCCTTCCTGACAACATGTCCAAAGGACATGAAATGAAGTTTCAACATCCTCCCTTCTGAGCAGCATTCTGGCTGTACTTCTTCCAAGACAGATTTGTACATCTTTCTGGTAGTTCACAGTGCATTCAATATTAGTCGCTAAAACCATAATTCAAAGGCATCAGCATTTCTTCAGTCCTCCTTATTCATTGTCTAGCTTTCACATGCATCTGAGGTGATTAAAAATACCACGGCTTGGACCAGTGGCATCTTAGTCCTCAAAGTGACATGTTTAAAGAGGTCTTTTGCAACAGATTTACCCAATGCAATAGTCATTTGACCAACTTGGTTACAAGCAAGTTCCCCCTGGGCTTCTTCTGTTAGGACACTGCTTGCTGCCAGGTGCTGCAGAGAAGCTGCGCTCAGGGACTTTGGAATTCAGGTTCGCACATGGCAAAAGGTAAAGAGCAATAGAGGAGGTGTGTGTAACATTAAACAGAAGAAATGTCATGAGGCAAACTAGCCGTCATAATAATACCAGCCTCCATTTATTGCCAACAGCAATGTGTGCCCCACACTGTGATAGGTATTTATTTTATAGGCTTGATCTCATTAAATTCTCACAACAAGCTTCTGGGAGTCCTGAAGGTCATACAGCTGGTAAGCGGTGATTAATTGTTGAAGGGATGGTGGGAAAACCATAAATTATGGAGCTGTTCAGAAAGAGAGAGACTGCAGATGAAGTGGTCTGGGAAGACTTAGCTGGGGAGAAGAAAGTCAACTTGGATCTTAAGATCAGCGGGCTGTGTGAAAGTGGAGGTCAGTGGACTGGGAGTGCAGGAGCCAAGACAAGTCATATGCAGGGAACAATGAGTCAACAAATTCCATGTCAAGTACGGGAGTAATTCGACACAAGGGCAAACAACCAAATAATTACAGAATTGAAAGGTAGGGAGTGGTGGAAGGGAATAATAACCACTAATCATCTTGGTGTGGCACTGTGGACTAATGTATCAGACTGCAAAGCCGTCTGAACTGCAAGGTCAGTGGTTCCAGCTCACCAGCTGCTCCTTGGAAAACCTATACAGGGTCCCTGTGGGTCACAATTGACTCAATGGCACTTAACAATGGCAACAACAATCATCTTTAGGGAGTCCTGGTGTGGTGCTGTGGGTATTAATGTACCAGACTGCAAAGCTGTTTGAACCGCATAGTGATCTATACAGGGTCACTATGGATTGGAACTGACTCGATGGCACTTAACAACAACAACAATCATTTTTAGAGGTGGGGTAAAACATCAGGCTGACACTAATGGAAAATGTTTTGTTGTATAAACATATGTCTCATAAGTACTTATATATACATGTGGTTGTTAAGTGCCATCGAGTCACTACCAACTCATAGTGACCCTGTATAGGGTTTCCAAGGAGCAGCTGGTCTCTTATACTTCGAACACATTATCAGGAGGGACCAGTCTCTGGAGAATCTTGGTAAAGTGGAAGGTCATTGAAAAAGAGGAAGCTCCCCAGTGAGAGGCATTGGCACTGTGGCAGCAGCAATGGGCTCAAGGACAACAACAATTGTGAGGTTGTTGCAGGACCGGGCAGTGTTTCATTCTGTTATGCATAGGTTACTATGATTCAGAACTGACTCGATGGCACCAAACAACAATGCCGGTGTATGTGTGTGTGTGTTGCTGTGTGACATTAAGTCAGTTCTGATTGATAGTGACCTGAACAGGGTTTCCAAAGTGGCTGGTGCGTTTGACCTGACAACCTTGAGGTTATCAATCCAGTGCTTATCCTACAGCATCACACTAGGACTCATATATGTGTGTATGTATCTAGTCCTGGTGTGTTGCTGTGAAATAAAGTACTGAACCGAAAGGTCAGTTTGAACCACAAGGTTAGCAGTTGAAACTCACCAGTTGCTCCTTGGAAACTGTACAGAGTTGCTGTGAGTTGGAACCGACTTGATATCACTTAACAACAACGACATATATATATAGAGAGAGAGAGCCCTGTTGTAGGATAACCACTAGACTGCAAAGTTGGTTTGAACACACCAGCAACTCCTCAGAAACTCTATATGGGGTCATCATGAGTCAGAACCAACTCCAAGGCACTTAACAACAATAACATACACACACACATATATGTACTCACACAAAAAAGAGGGCAAGTCAAAAATTATCTGCACTCTGGCTATAGAATTGGATCAACTTTTAGAAAAGACAAATACATCGTTTTTCAACACAACATCCTGGCTTTTCAATACACATTGTCCATCTGTCAACAAGCTTTCATATTCCCTTACTTAAAAATATTTTAGGCTGAGCTGCAGGTCACAAATGCACCATTGTCTTCACTTCTTTATCAGGGGTGAATTTTCATCCTCCAAGGGCTGCTTACAGGGGACCAAATAGGTGAAAGTCCCATGAAGCAAGATCAGGACTATAGGGAAGATGCTTTAATACCTCAAAATGAAATTTTAACCAAAAGGGAAGGAGTCTTCATATCAAGGATCAAGCCTATCGCCTCAGTACACAGTGTTGATAGGGACGGGCAACTTAGACATTGGCTACCTAAAAAGAAAGGGGGTGGGAGGGAAGTGTATAAAGGCATGAAGTGGCTGGCTGCACATTTTCAAGAGGAAGTTTAGTTTCAGAGCAAGGTGAGGCAGGTAGAATCCCTACTGAATAGTTTTCATCTTGTCTAGACGTGTCTGGTGAAAAGAGATGGATGAAGATAGGATTTTTTTGATTCAGTAGTGAGTAATTGTTATCATGACTAATTGTGATTGTCACAACTGTAAAGATAGAAGATTTGTAACAAAAAGGGGGGAGTAGTTAATTTTGCATTCCAGAAACAGAGGACCCTAGGACCATCAAGAGGAAAGAGTATGAGCGGAACATGGGACCCTAACCAGAGAAACAGCGACACCAGAAATGAAGACAGAGATGATGGCATGGAGAGATAGAGCAGCTGAGGACTCTAGACTCATGGAAAGAGAAAGACTGTGTGCTGGCAGGCAGGAGACTGGCTTGCAAAATATGCCCTCTTATTGTTTAAACAATTATATATTCCTACGTGTTTTTGTGTACATTAAAAAAA
>NW_006408610.1:10573495-10603638 GCF_000296735.1 Chrysochloris asiatica | reverse complement strand
AACAACAACAACAACAACCATGAAATATATATGTAGTTGTTAAGTGCCATAAAGTCAGTGCTGACTCATAGCAAGCCTGTACAGGGTTTTCAAGGCGTGGCTGGTGAGTTTGAACCGCTGACCTTGTAGTTCAAACTGACCTTGCAGTCCAGTGTTTTATCCCACAGTGCTACACCAGGACTCCTGGAATATATATATATATGGAGTATATATTCCATATCTCAAACATGGCTTACTACAAAAGAAAGAAAATAAAATATCTGAAAAACTGTAAAAGCTATTTGTGTCAAGTGCTTTACAAAAGGGTATATGTCTTTTCATTCAGGAATCTCACTCATAGGAATTACCCTAAATAAAGTTTCAGAGACAGAGTGAATACTGAAAACAAGTAAATGTCTAATAATAGGAGAATTGTTGAATATATTATGGCATCTGTACCTGACTAAATGTTATGTAGATTCTAAGACAAAATGAAAGAAACCATGTCCTTAAAGACTTAGTGGTGTCACAAAACATATTTCCAAGTAAAGAGACAGAATGAGAATGGAAGTACAAGTTTGGAATTTTAAATTATATATGATGCTGTTGCTAATTGTCATGTAGCCCATCCCAATTCAAGGCGACCTTATAGGACAAGAGTAGAATTGTCCCTTAGGGTTTTATAGGCTGTAATCTTTAGGGGAGCAGATCACCAGGGTTTTTAGCACAGACTGGGTGGCTTTGATCCACCAATCTTTTGGTTACCAGACTGGCACTTAACTCTTGCACCACCAGGTCTCCTTTAAAATGGCATGCATAGTATAGAAAATGGTGTGAGAGCCAGAGAGAGCACATGCGTGCATGCATGAGTGTGCATGTGTGTATGTGTACATACTCAAAAATGAAAGACTGGAAGGACAGACACCAGTATGTTTATCATGATTCCCATTACAGCTTGGCATTATGGGTGATTCCGTTTTTTTGTTTTATTATTTTTCTTTAGATTTCTCTTATTTTCCAAGTTTTCTTCACTGAACATGTACTTTTATAGTAATTAAAAAATGCTCATTTTTAATCTTTTAAAAATTAAAATCTCTATCCTATACCATGACACATTGTAACAAACATCTTGCCTTGTCTTTGCAAGATAATTCACTATCTTTTCACTAATATTTTTTAAAATTCAATCAAATCACTGCTCAGTAATTGCTCCATCCACAGATTTTTTTTTTTTTAAGTTCATTTACACTTGATTCTCCAGGGTTCCCATGTAAAGCCCCCAACCCCATGACTCCTACGGGATTGGAGCACACTAAAGTCTCCCATTAATGATCTCTGTAGTCATTGAGATAAATCATCTCCCCCAGAGCCATAAATCCTAAATGAACGACACCCTTATTTGAGGGGACAGGTACCAAAGCCTCTTTCAAACTTGATGATTTATGGATCTGTGGCCTTCAGACTGTCAGGAGTCCTTCATCAATATCCACAGGCCCTTCCCAGATAGAAGAACGTCTGACATCTGATGGAAAGACATTACTATATTCAGGTCAGTAGTTCTCACCTTTATCCTTTCTGTTTGGTTTGGTCTGGGGGGTTATTTCTTTTTCTTCTTACCATTGAAATCATTGAGATTATTAGCTGAGTAACAGAGACAGTGCATTAAATATAACTTGATCAGAATCCCAGTCTGCCTCTGCCCTCACTGCTATCAGGCCAACATAAAGGTTAATAACAGAGAACAGCCCCCCCATGCACTTAACCACAGTGCAGCACCCCATCACCAAGTGACAATTAGCAAGCTTCCATGAATACCAATGATGGGTGATCAAACCGAGCTTTACCCACACCAGGCGGACCTCTGCATTAGCTCGGCTCTTCATTCATCACAGAGCTGACAGTCTGCAGAGCTCAGTCTTTCTGTTTCACCCAAGAACTGATCTATTCTGCTAGCACCGAGTGGGAGAGGAACAGGGGAGGGAAAGAGGAAAATGAAATAGGCTTGTCTTTGGCATGCTTGGGCGACAGCTCAAACTGTCTATTTGAGACTTGAAAAGAAATATCTCACAATGATCTTGCTTGTCCCTGCTTGCAATGTTCTCTCCCAGCCAAGGGAGAGGATGGTTGTCCATTGAATAGTCCTCTTTTTGGAGATGACATGACAAATTGAAACAAGCACATCACCAACTCTGTGAAGCTAAACAAGTCACTCTTGGCCTATGTTTCCTCACCCGTAGAAAGAGGGCGTTGGATAAAATCAGTGGTTTCCAAACTGGGTTCCTCAGGGTCTTAAGGTTCCATAGTGGCACCTCAGAGACTGTAGGGGGAGTGAAGTGAGAAGGTACATGCAATCTGCTGACTTTATTTATGGACTGTAGATTAAGCATTGCCATACATTCTAATCTCACTTGATTTTCTCATAACTTTGTAAGGTAGTCAAGACAGATACTACCATCTATTTTAGTTACTGTTACTCTCTAACAAGTCATTAAGAAAAGCATTGTACATGTATTCCTTGTGTCCGGAATTCAGCTAGGCATAACAGGAAATTCTTATCTTTGATCTACAAAGTCTAGGACCTCTGCTGAGACCACTTCTTGGTCAGGACCTAAAATATCTTGGGCTATCTTCTACTGTCTCTGCTCTTGTCTCCTAACTGGCTGAAGTCATAGGGTCCAGTTAAGAATTCCAAGGTCCTAGAAGATGGAAAGGCTACTAGATGGAAAGAATGGATCCCTGCTGGGTCCTACTTACCATGTAAGACTGTTGAATACTTGAATTGCTATTAATGGGAAATAGATCCTATATTGGGTTGCATATTAAAGCAGTTTGGTTTGCTTGACACTAATCCATGAAATATGACAAGTTTCCGGGAATAACTAGTAATAGGAAGCCCATGCAGGGACATAAAGCTCAGCGACCAAAAATGAGATGAGCAGGTAAGAGGTTCCAGTATGCTGGCAGCCAGTGTTTTCAAAATGGTCTTCGCAGCCATAGCTTGACCTTGGCTGAGCTGGGCAAGAGGGAGTCTTGGGATCCAGAGACTGGGGCTCCCGCTGGATACCAGTCCCTGAGAGTAGAGTTTGCACAGCGAAAGCTGCTACATCTACTTACCGACTATCTTGTTATCTGATCATTTGCATTTACAACAATGATAAAAAGTCTATCCTACTATTTTGCGGATTAACAACACACGGTCTGGTAGTAACCAACACTGAGGTGTGAGGTGAAAGTAATGCTGACTTCCCTGGACCATGATTCTCAATGGTTTGGCAGTTAAGTGGTGGTGTAATTTGGCAGTTACATAATGATGTTGTCATTATCCATTTTGCAATCTGATGTGACAACCTCCCATTTTTACACAACATTGATGATCTCATAATGGCTTGATCTTAGGAATTCAAAATATGAACCATGTTAACAATGATTCCTTTCCCCCAGTGTGTTCTTAGGAACATAATCATGTCAAGAAATGAGGTGTGATTTAGAAAGGAGTCAGGCAGACAAGGCATCCAGGCAAGAAGATGTGAACCTAGTGCCTAAGACTATATATAGTATAAGGCAACGTCTGGGATACAGAACAAGACAAGTGTTCTTGCTTGGTCCAGCGATCATGTCAGACAACAGAGCTATAGTCACAACCTGGCTGACTCAGTGCTGATCCTCTGAGGTACTACTTGGACAGGGGGCTGAGTAGAGTTGTACTGATAGAAAGATATAATAAAGTATCCTAAGTCACAGTTAGAGGACAACAGGGACAGGGAACAAAATTAATCAGTATAGTAGCAGATTAGGAAAATAGAGCTCATGAAAGGAGGCAATAGTCAAGAGGTGACCAGTGTGTGCAGGTGGTGAGAGATGAGAGATGAGCATTGTAATCGGAGAGAAAGGAGTCAGAATGGAATTTACTGGTTGGCCAACTGCCTTGTTATAGCAAATCCGGTAGACTTCAAGGAGGGCAATGATGAGAAAGGGCACTGATGAGGCCAGGCAGTCTCTGATATCCATCAACAAAGAAACAGGAAAACATCCTTCTTCCTCCCTTGGAGCACTATGAATGAACTGTGTAAATATGTTGGGAAGGTCTGGCTCTCATTCAGAGAGAAACCAAGGGGATTTGAAATGATCAGGTATGGTACAGACAACGGAAATGGTACACAGGGTTGGACAAATGCTTGGGTTAGCCCAGGATTCTGTACTCTCTTTTGGAGTGACCAAGAAGTGGTGTTCATTACTTCTACCCTCATCACTGGCTAGCAGTCTTCCTGTGTTGTGTGACTAGGAAAAAATGACATGGTTTGGCATACAAGTCTCATTGTCTCTGCTGCACACTGAGACACCTGTTTCTAAGAGCTATCTCCTCAAAGTCTAGCCCACCCCCGCGCTGGCCAGCTTATCATTCTATCCAAAACCTATTAACTGGATTTCTGGGAAGACATTTCAGAAGCACCAGAAGACATGAGCTGGTGTTTGTGCCTTCCCCCACCTGAACAGAAGGTGTATCCCAGGGGAGAAAGCCCTCCAGGGAGAACCTTAAGCCCTATATAATCTTGCAAATTGGGCTCTTTTTGACAAGTGACAGCCTTTCATTTCTTCAAGAAATGTTCTCTTTTTCCTCCTGGGGACTTGTTCAGAGAAGAGATACTCAAGTGATAGGCACTTTGCAAATATCTAGATGGAGGGGAGGGGAATGGCATGAGGAATCATTTAGACAAAACAATGTAGATCACCATGGAAACAATCTTTAGAACACACTGGGGAAAAGGAATCGTTGTTAACATGGTTCATATTTTGCAGAGATATCCAATCACCAAATTCAATTTTGGACACTTCAATCATGCTACCTTCAAAATGCCAGAGTTGTTATGACCACAGAGCCCATGTGAGTTTTCAGGGAGCCCTTCTTTTACATATCTAATAATCTTTAATGAAGATAATGCTTTAATTAAGGCAACTTAACTGTTTCCCTGTTGGTTAATTTGAAATCAGTGAAAGGTCAAGCTACCATTAACACAGTGATTTTACTAAGCTATTCCTAAAGTATTTTTATTCTGACAGCGGAGGTTTATAAAAATACGGCAAAAATACGTATTTGTTCGACATGTGCACAAGGAAAAGAGAAGGTCAATCTTGCCGCATAGAAAGCAAAAGAGAAGACATCTTTAATTACTCAAAACAGCGTTCTCCGACATTGTTTTCTGCCCCCAAGAAAAGCCTGCAGATGTGGATGACTCTTGGTCAGTGGTAAGGACTCAATATGGCAACTGAAGGAAATCCTTTGGAGGTTGCTGATGAATGCTTTGTTCCAGGTGGTTCTAGAGAAATGTCAGAAGAATAACAGTGGCTTCTGCAGGAGAAGCCTCAGAGATGGAGAGTCAACACAGTTCAAGCACTGGACCTCAACCTTGCAGGTGCAGAATGGTATTATCTGCCCACTGATACCTGCTAATTACCTTCACAGAACTCTCTTTCTGCCCACCTCCCAGTCTCCCAGATTTCTTGGGGTTAAGTGGATGTCTTCCCCATCAAAGCTTAAACGCTAGGTTATAGTACTAGCCTGTAGCCTCAGAGACTAGCTGGATCACCAGTCATGAGCTCAGCAGTCCAAGGACTTCAGGAAGATATATCTATGCTTTCTCTACTTACTTTGCCCTGTTCATACTTCCCAATACATGACATGTGTGGGCTCAGGAAGAAAAGAGCCAATTTGCTTGCCTGAAATAGAAACCAATTCTTGATAAAATTATGAGGTTTATTTCTTCTGTACTTTCATTTCTCCTTACAAATATTTTTTTGCAATGCACTCTGGTATTCTCTTGTTGTTGTTGTTGTTAAGTGCTATCAAGTCAGTTCTGACCCATAGTGACCCTGTATAGGGTTTCTGATGTGCTTCTGGTGAGCTTGAACCGCTGACCTTGCAGTTCAAACTGCTTTGCAGTCTGGTGCATGAACCCACAGCGCCACACCAGGACTCCAGGTATTCTCTTAGGTACCTCCATTTTTTTCTTTTGTGGTTCCTTTCCCTTCTGTGACTTCTTCCTACTTTGAGTATCAGATACTCTCATGCTCTTCACCTTTCTGTGACCTCAAATCCTGTTCTCAGGAAAGTTTATCATTTGCACCTTAGTGCAAACGTAGTTGCTGTAATCGCTTTTCCTAGAAGTATTGGCATTTGATAGTTGATGTCTCATTGTGGTAGCAAATGATTCCCTATTCGAGGAATTTTAGGCACCAGTTTGCAAGCAGAGGAGATATTTTTGAGGTAGGAGATCTTCTCCAAAACCTTAGAATCACCATCTGGTGATCACCTATTTGGAATATGCTTAGAGTTGGCCCCTTCCTTGGCGTATCTTTAGGAACTTTCAAAATACTTACTTACAAAAGTATTTTCTGGAAGCACAACTGCCTCCTAGAGCCTAGATGGACAGGCATTGCTCCTTATGTGATCAAATTAGAGAATGAAATTGGTCAACCTCAGAAATAAAACACTAACATTACTGTTAGGATAAACTCCCAGATTATTTCATAACACACAAGATCCTGCAGTATCTGGCCTTCTCTTTAGAGTCTGTCTACACAACAGTCTACACTGTGTAAAAGAATTGATGCATTTGAGTTATGGTTTTGGAGAAGAATATTGAAAGTGCCATGGGCTATCAGAAGAACAAACAGATCTGTGTTGGAAGAAATGCTATCAAAGTGTTCCTTGGAGGCCAGGATGGCCAAACTTTATCTCTCATACTTCGGACATATTGTTAGGAGGGACCAGTTGCTGGAGAAGGATATCATGTTTGGTAAGGTGGTGGGCCAGAGAAAAACAGGAAAACACCCAGCGAGAAGGATTAGCAAAGTGGCAGCATCAATGGCTCAAAAGTGGCAACAATTGTGAGGTTGGCCCAGGACCGGGCAGTGGTTCATTCTGTTGTGCATAGGGTCGCTATGAGTCAGTACTGATGCAATAGCACCTAACAACAACAACACACTGGAAGAAAAAATATTGGAGTTTTGTTGCATCCCTGGTGGTACTGTGGTTAGGTGTTAGACTGCCAACTACAAAGTCTGCAATTCAAACCCACCAGTGGCTCTGCAGTAGAAAAATGAGGCTGTCTGCTTACATAAATGTTTATAGTTTCTGAAATCATATATAGGGTTGCTATGAATCCTGGTGTGGCACTATGGGTTAATGCGCCAGACTGCAAAGCCATTTGAACTGCAGGGTCAGTGGTTCAAGCTCACCAGCTGCTCCTCGGAAACCCTATACAGGGTCACTATGGGTCGGAACCAACTCGACGGCACTTAACAACAACATGAATCAATGGGGTGGGTTTGGTGTTTGGTGTTTTGATCAAAATACTCACATTTTAGGATGCTTCTGCTTGGAATGTTCTAGTCCTCAACTTCTTTTACTATGCCATTTCCCACCCCTGCTTCAGGTCTCATCTTGAATGTCACTTCTGCTGGAAGCCTTCCCCGATCCTCAGGGACATAACCTCACAGCAAGCAACAGTTTCCCATAGCTCTTATGTTTGTGAAGGAGCTCTACTAAAGGAGTGGTTTATGAGCTGGGCTGCTAACCGCAAGATCAGCAGTTCAAATCTACCAGTTGCTCCATGGAAGAAAGATGAGGCTTTCTGCTCCTATAAAGACTTACAACCTCAGAAACCCTCTACAGAGTCACTATGAGTTGGAACTAACTCTACAGCACACAACCACCACCACCACCATTCTGACTGTGCTATTTGTTTCATGGAAATATACATAGAATTTAGGTTTTACAGCTGTCTTATCTATTATTGTGCGCCAAACATCTAGCCTAGTGCTGGGCTCATAGAAGCTCAGTAAATATCTGCAGAATGTATACATGACCAATCTTAAGTACTGTGCCTCTAAGTCATCAAAACAGCATCTTACTATTTGGTAACAAATGATTAGCTCTGCCATGCAGAGAGGTCATTTACTGTTGAAGTCACTTCTTCTTGGGCAGAATCTATACTAGGGTTCTGCCCTCATGTCTCATGCCTGATTTTCCCTATATTACTCCAGCGTGTGAAATCCTACTGGAATACTCTTCCCCTAGTGCTGGTAAAAGGAGCTCTGGTAGCGTAGTGGTTATGAATCGGGCTGTGAGTCTCAAGGCCAGCAGTTCGAAACTACCAGCTGTTCCACAGGAGAAAGATGAGGCTTTCTGCTTCTGTAAAGATTTAGAGCTTCGGAAACCCTATGCAGGGTCGCTATGAGTTGGAACCAACTCCACGGCACATAACAACAACAACAAGTGCTGGTAAAACCAGGTCAGTCTTCTGTTTAAGAGCCTCTGATAGATTGGAATTAGCTACAGATGAAAGTACAGGCTCTGCCTGTCCTTAAATCTCTTCCATAATCTGACCCTGACCTATATTTCTGTATCTACTTCGGTATCTGATTACATTCCAAGGTGAATGGCTTGTTCTACCAACCTTCTTTACTGACTCTAGGCTTTTTTTTTTTTTCCCTTTAAGTTTTTATTGTGGATTCAGTGAAAGTTTACAGGACAGATCATCAGTTTTACATTCAACAAATCACACAACTTGTTTCACCATAATTATTACTTTCCCCTCCATGTACCATCAGTTAACAGTATGTCTCTCTATTCACTTTTGTTGTTGTTGTTGAGTGCCATCGAGTCGGGTCCGACCCATAGCGACCCTGTACAGGGTTTCCGACTATTCACTTTAGTTCTTTAAAAAAAAAACCAAAAAACCCAACACACTCAGGCATATATAAGAATTTATACCAACGAAAGGCACATTCTGTAAGTCTGCCTCATGGCCTCTTAGTCCCTCTCTTTCCACGATTTCAGAGTCCTCAGCTGCTCCCCCTCTCCGTGTCCCCATCTCTGCCTCCATCTCTGGTGTTGCTGCTTCTCTGGATAAGGTCCCACATTCCGCTTGTGCACTTTTCCATTGATGGTCCTAGGATACTTTGTTTCTGGACTGTAAGATTAACATTTTTGTTACAAAACTTCTACCTTTACAATTGTGACTGTCACAATTAGTCATGATAACAACTACTCACTGTTGAATCATAAGAATCTTATCCCATCTCTCTCTCTCTCTCTTTATGTTTTATTGTGAATTATTTGATAGCTTACATGGAAGAACATTAGTTTTACATTCATCCTATCATATATCGTTTCATTGCCAGGGTTACAATCCCCCTCATGCATCATCAACCAACCAAAGGGTATATCCTACAAGCCTGCCCCCCAGTCATCAGCACACAGCCCCTCTCCCTCTCTGGGTCTAAAGTCCCCAGCTGCTCCATCTCTCCACGTCATCGTCTCTGCCTCCATCTCAGGCATCACTGCTTCTCTGGGTAGGATCCTGCTCTCCGCTCTTCTCCCTTGATGGTCCCAGGGAACTTCGCTCCTAGACTGCAAAGTTTATCACTCCTCTTCTTGCTACAAAACGTCTACCTTTACATTTCCAACCCTCTCAATCAGTCCTGATAACAATTACTCACTATTGTATCACAAGAGACCTATCCGCATTTCCTTTCATCAGCCCCACCTAGACAGATTGGATACTACTCAGTGGAGATTCTACCTTCCTCCATGCCCTCTGAATCTAGGTTCCCTCTTGAGAGCTTGTAAACCAGTCACTTCTTGCCTTTGTAGCCACCCCCGTCCCCATTTTGGGTAGCCAATGTCCAAGTTGCCCATCCCTGCCTACTCTGTGTATGGAGGGGGTGGGAATGATCCTTGCTATAAAGATTTGTTCCCTCTTTTGAGCTACTGCATCCATAGGTATAGGTCAAGTTCATCAAATTGTATCAGATTACTCTTTCTTTCCTCTTCTCTCTTATTCTAGTTGAACTCTGATCATCTAGTCATTGAAGCCAGGTCAAGTGGGTATTATCTGCAAGTGTGGGTGTTCTTGTGCATATGCCCTCTCTTCTTATCAGCTGGACGCTTCACTCTCCAATCTAGTCCTCTGTGGCTATGTCACTGACTCTGGGCCCAAGAGTCCCAGGTTTGGCTACACTGCTGGCCAACTAGGTCTCCACCTGGATTCACAGGAGTCTTTTGAATGTGATAGGGCTTAGCGCGCAGCTTCATTGCTGTTTTTTCCTCACTTCCCTTTATCGGTAACGAATGTAGTCACCAATCAGAGCATGTATTCCCATAGTGTCTTAGTCTTGGAAGGGGGTTTGCTCTGAGGGGACCCGACCACTTGCCTCAATGTCCCCTGGGCAAGCAACTTGCTTATTCTTGTAGTATCAGTCAGTCTGCCTATATTGTTTTGTATTTTTCCCATCAGTCTTTCTTTCAGGAAGTATCTTCTGTTCTTCCAGGCTGGTCTGCCCATCCTTTCAAGTGGAAATTTCCCACCTCTGAAGATTCTGGATGTTGTTCAGGATTCCACCTATAGTCTTATGTAATACAGAGGTTCTGCAGGAAGCCTCCTTCACTGGGCATGTTGTAGACCCATTTTAGGTATTCCAATAAGTTATAGGCAGAAGATGGACTTACAAGCTTTCTATGATGATATTTCTGGCTATTCCTTTCTCTCCCCCTCCAGTGTCTATTTTATAATATAATGCAAGGAAAACCAAGATTCAAAAGACAGCCAAGCATCTCTGACAGTAGCCTTTTGAAGATATTATTTACTCTCCCTTCCACAGATCAAAGTCCCAGTTTTCAGCTCATACCCACTTTTCTGAGCAATCATCCTTGGCCACTTGTGTTTGGTCTTTCAGTTGCAAGTGATGAAGTTAATCAAATTGGTTTAGGTAAAACAAATAAAATTACTGGCTCGTAATTGATAAATACAGAGGTAGAATTAGGTATGACTTTAGGTGAGGTATCACCAGTAAGCATTCTCTCTCTCTCTTTTATTTTTGCCTTCCTCTGTGTTAATTTCTTTCTGAGTCGGGTGTACCCGGAAGTGGTTGCCAATAGGCTCACTTGGTATCTTTCAAAAGTCAAGGCTTACAATCTACCAGCTTAGTCATTTCAGTCACTAAGTTCTAAAGAAAGTTCCAGAAGCTCTCATTGGTCTCAGCTAGGGTCACAAGGCCACCCTGAACCTTTTGCTATGGTTAGGAAACACAGTGTTCTGATTGGTTTAGTCTGAGTCATGTGTTCATTTATGTAATCTGTGGATGGGATCAGCCTCACAGAACTGTATAAACTGAGTGGGTCCCCAAAGGTCCTGGTGTGGTGCTGTGTGATAAGTGCTAGACTGCTAACCACAGTTCAAACCTGTCAACCACTCCTTGGAAATGCTATATAGGGTTGTTATGATTCAGAACCAACTCAACAGTACTTAACAACAACAACAACAACAATTATTAGAAGAAGGAGGAATGAGCAAAATGCCAGACAGGAAAAAAACAGCATACATTCATATAACACTCCAAATGTAAGTAGTCACTCTTGGCCCTGACTTTCTGTTTCTCTTTTTCTTTTAAATTTATTTTATTGTTGTTTTTGAGAATATACATAACAAAATATACACCAATTCAAGTTTCTACATGTACCATTTGGTTGGTTGGTTATGTGCCGTGGAGTCGGTTCTGACTCATAGAGACCCTGTACAGGGTTTCCAAGGCTGTAAATCTTTACGGGAGCAGAAAACCTCATCTTTTCTCCTGTGGAACAGCTTGTAGTTTCGAACTGCTGACCTTGTGGTTCACAGCCTGATTCGTAACCACTACACTACATGTACCATTTAGTGCCGTTTGTACATTCTTCCAGTTGAACACGTATTCCTGCCCTCCTTGTCTGACTTGTTTCTCTTCTCCTGACATAAATTCATTTCACCTTAAAGTTCCTATCTAATCTGTCTAGATGTTTTTATCAATTTGATCCTATAAGATAGTTCTTAAAAGAAATAATACTCAAGGTAGACATTTTTACCAGTTAAGCTGAACAATTGTTTTGCTTTAAGAAGGCTTGCAGGGATAGTTTTGGTTTTAGGTTTAATGATTATTATAGGGCAAGTTTCAGGAGTTCATCCAAACTTCTTGGTTACAGGGAGTCTGAAGTCCTAGATCATTTTCAATTCTGTTCTGCACCCCTCAGCCCCCCAGACCCACCCTCGCTTCTTTTGACCAAGATTCTTCTATGGAATTTTTCATTAAAATGTTCAGTGATGGTAACTGGGCACCATCCAGTTCTGGTCTCAAGGCACAGGAGGCAGTTGCTCATGGAGGCAGCTAACCACACATTCGATATCCACCTTCTACTTCCTACTTTTCTTCTTCCTCTGTGCTCCAGGTTAATAGAGAACACTTTTTCCTGGGATCTGCTTGCAAACTTTTAAGATCCAGGCACTATGCAACGACAAAGGAGATAGTTCTGTTGCTCCTTATGTCTATATTCTTATCACTTACCATTAGTGACCTATTTCCCCAGTAGAGCTCTTTAGATGGCTGCCATAATCTCAAACACCACATCTTCTCACCACCATTCCAAGCAGAAAAAAAAACCAAAGGATTCAGGTGGAAAGGGGATTTCCCAAAGAAAGTATCTCTAGAGGTCACCCGGAACACTTGAATAACCCAGAGAAGAGGCAGGTGAAAATAAACAGGTGGAGAAGGGAACAGAAGATCTGTGATTGGGTTAGTTCAAACAAGATTCATTTCTGAGCCTGGGATTCCTGCTGTTGGCTAGGCAACCAAGAGTGACTGCCTCAGATGCTGTTTCATCAACTCATTTGCTAAAGATTGAGAACTTACTACATGCAAGACATTGCATATTGATGATTTTCATCTAGTCTCTCTAAGACTTTTTTACAAAAGGAATTATGACTTCTACTTTGCAGTCTTCACAATGCCTTACATTTAGTGACCATTCAAGAAGTATTTGTTGATTTTTTTTTTTTTTTTAATAGTAAGCAATTGAGAGAATGGTGTTGAATTCTGAATTTCTCTGGGGTCTTGTGGGACAAAGATTGCATTTTGCCCTCACTGCTAACAGAAATAGAAGACCAAAGTATCTATATTATGGTCATGTGAATCAGAGAGATGCAAATGTATTTTCTTAGCTGTAGGATAAGCATGGGACTGCTAACCACAAGATCTGTGGTTCAAACCTACCAGTCACTCCTTAGCAACCCTATACAGGGTGATTATGAGTCTGAACCGACTCAATGGCACTTAGCAACAACAATAGTCAACTTGTAAATTATTTGATTCTTTTGTATGTATAGCTCATCTATATATAGGGTTCTCACGTATATAAGAGCAACTTAGACAGGCAGTATACGTAACTCAGCCAACTTGCCTCCTTTTAATGTGGTCCCCCTTCACTTCTAATTTAATAGAGAAATCTCCCTCTCCCCTAATCTTAGTTCACAGTATTAAGAGTTCAGAAACAAAATATTATATCCAGAAAAAAAATTCAATCTTCATGCTGTCAAACACATATTGCTCTGATATGGACAAATCATAGTGTTTGGATGTCAATTTTATTTTGACAAGACTCCTGTAGATGAAATTTTCAGCTCCTATGCTTAAACTGGATGAATAAGAAGATGTTTGGATTTTTTTCCCTCCATTTTCATGGAAACATATACTTTAGCACAAGATTGGATGAAAGTAGTATGTTTATGAAGCACTCTAAGCTTATGGGAGGGAAAGTCTTCCTTACTTTTAAAGCCCTACTATTGACTGCCTCCAAATGGTTCTAGAGCTGTTAGCTCCAATTGCTGTGATGCTGTGAACAGTATCTGTTCCCCACTCTTCCACTTTCTTCTAGGACATCACCACTTGAATTTTAGATGTAGCAAGTCAGTATTACAATCCATTGTCTGTGGCTTTTTAGCTAATGTCAGTGTCTGCTCCTTATTCATAAGTTATAAGCTTCTAGATGTTTATCCAGGAGAATGGAGTAGATTGAACTACTCCTCACACTCTTGTATTAGCCATCTAACAAAAGATCCCCAAATGAAGCAGCTTCTAACAAGAGACATGCATTGCCTTTCCTGTTTCTGCTGGCAGGGTCCAGGAGTGGCTTAGTGAGGTGGTTCTACCCAGGATCTCACATGAGGTTGTGGTCAAGATGTTGGTCAGGGGCTGCTGACATCTGAAGGCTTGACTGGACCTGGACTGGGGCTTCCAAGATGGCTCACTCCCATGTTGTTGTTGTTAAGTGCTGTCTAGTTGGTTCTGACTCAGAGGAACCTGTATAGGGCTTCTGAGACTAAATCTTTGCGGTAACAGAAAGTCTCATCTTTCTCCTAGGGAGAGGCTGGGGGACTTGAACCAGTAACCTTGGGGTTCACAGTCCAGTGTTTATCCTACAGAGACACTGCCTGCCCTCTCACTCGCATAGCTATTGGTATTTACCGCATGGACCTCTGCTTGAATGTCCTTGTGGTATGATTGACGGTTTCCACCACAGTCAGTAATCAAAGAGAGACAAAGGAAGAAGCTGTAATACCTCCTATACACTAATATCATAAGTCACATACTGTCACTTCTGTCATATTCTATTTTTTAAAAGTGAGTGCCTGCTTCTGTCCACACTCTAGGGACAAGAAATTAAGTTTGCTGTGGGACAAACAGGATGCGCAAGGTCGGTTTAAACTGCAAGGTTGGTTGCCGCTCGGAAAACTTACACAGGGTTGCTATGAGTTGGAACCAGCTCCACAACACTTAACAACAAATAACAACAACAACTGAAAAGAGAAAGGAGCCCTGGTAACCACAAAATTGATGGTTCAAACCCACCCGCCACTCCACAGGAGGAAGATAAGACTGCTCTGTATGGAACAGTTCTATCCTGTCCTAAAAGGTATCTGTGAGTTGAAATTAACTCACTGGCAGTGCATTTTGTTTGATTTTGGGTTACTGAAGGCAGAAGTACCAAAGAATTTGTAGTCCTATTTTAAAACAACAAAGTTCTCTTAATTTGTTCCTTTTGTGATTGGATAGCTGCAAAAAGGAGTGGTGCAAATCGTTAATTGCTCAGTTGCCAACTGAAAGTTCGCAGGTTCCAGTCCATCCAGAGGTGCCTTGGAAGAAAGGCCTGGTGATCTACTTCTAAAAAAAAAAAAAATCAGCCACTGGAAATCCTATGGAGCACAGCATCAACTGGATGGCAGCTGGTTTTATCTGCATAAAGCAAGGTCAGGGGGTTTATCTTTTCAGAAAATGGATGAATTCATTACCTACCCCCTCCAGTCTTAGGGCAATTCACACAAAAGTTCAGCCTCCCACCCTAAACAAAGTGGTGTCCCCAAAGACTCTAAAAGGATATAGTGGATACGAGAAAGCCAGATTTCTTCTTCCAGTTTTCCGCACAATACTTTCTTCTGGCACTCATGAATGCGCGGGTCTCAGGATATAGCTTTGCCCAGTGTGTGCTCAGACAGTAGGACACCGGTAAGGATGGCTTCTGAACAGGAACAGTGTTTGGTTGTACTGACCTAGATGAATAGATCAGAACATAGGCAACAGATGGTAAGACCTGAGTAAGAAATTAGCCAGCTCTGTTCTGCTGCTGGTTGGCAAAGACCCGTCACAGATGGTGAGTGTGAGGCTAGGAGTAGACCCAGGCCTGGGATCAAGCAAGAGCCAAAGCCTGACACTAGCATCATCGGCAGCACCATGGAGGGATGTGCGGGATCCACGAGCTGGATTCTAAGCTTGGGTCTCCAAAGCAGAGACCGTGATGACACTGGCTCCTTGGTGGCTCTTGGCACATGACATGAGGAAGGGAGCACTTGGTTCCAGATGGAGAGGTTGCAAGAACAGAGCGTGACTGTCAGACCACAGAGTGAAGCATCATGCCATAAAGACAGATGGTGAGACGGATGGCCCCGGTCTGCAGTGGCTTACTGCCTTTTAGTACTCATCCTGCCTGTGTGCCCTTCACATGGGGCCTCTACAAGAGTTCCTACTTCCAAAGTATTTTTATTTTGAAGTCAAATGTAAGTGTTCCACGCTTTATTCCAGGCTGAGGGCTCTTCATAGCATTTCTATTTTCTCACATTTAGAGACATCCACGTTTCTGATGCACTAATTAATAAGAGGATCTTGGAACAGTACAATTATAAAATTGGGTTGTAGAGAAGATGCAATGGAAAAATTGAGTCGGGAACAGAGTTCTGTTTCTAGTACCTTCCAACCAGTAATATACCAGTCTGAGAACAGAGGGAATGGGAAACAGAAACACATAGATTTTCTATACATGCTGTTACCTGACTAAAGAAGTTCAATGGTTCTACTAGTACTGCCTTGAGATGCAACCAGGAGAGCCCTGTGCTTTTTTAAAATGAATCCACTTAGGCCCTTCTTGCCTATATCTGGCCCTGGAATCCTGATGTGGAGCTGTAGAATAAGCACTAGACTGCTAATGGAAAGGTTGGCGGTTCAAACCCACCAGTCACTCCTTGCAAACCTGATACAGAGTCACAGAGTTGGAACAGACTCGACAGCACTTAACAACAACAAACAACATACATGCTAAGGAGCACTCATGGTGTAGTGGGCTGAGCATTGGACTGCCAACCACAAGGTCAATGTTTCAAAATCACCAGTTGCTGTTTGAGAGAAAGATGAGGTTTCTGACTCCACAGTTGTCGGTTTATACACATTAAGGTTGGTCTTGATCTTCCGTTTAATAAGGAATCAAGTTGGATCAGCTTGATCTAGTCTTCAAGACCTTTTATGATAACACTCCTCTCTAATCTTACTTCCCACTGCTCTTTTGCAGGGATGTTGCATTTACCAAAGTGGCCAACCGGTTGCTGGGCTCAGGCCACATCCTTTTCTCTGTGCCCAGGACCATAAATATTATCTCTTCCACTTGCACAAAGTTCTCAGCTTCTGCTCTGTATTGATATGGGTCCAACCTTCTGTTTTAAGATCGCATTCAAATCTCACAGTCATAATTTCTCCCTCTGGCTTTTGTCTGAGCCACTTATTAGCACTCCAAATGTGCAATTGTGTGGTCATTTTTCTTATCATACACAAAATGGCTATAAGATAAGGCAACATCAATATGCAACCATTTTCAAACCAGAAAAAGGATCAAAATCAGACAGACAAACAAACAAAAACTCCATGAAGTAGGAAGAGAATCAGGAGAATGTAGGGCAGGTACTGAACAAGGAGATGATCAGCATTATCAAAAGGCTGCAGTGAAGTCATTGGGAATGATGTTCAAAAATAGAACCTTTGTCCATTAGGAAAGAGGTCTTTTGTCGCCACTGAGAGAACAGTAGATTGTGTGTGTGAAAGCAACACTGTAGTGGAAAAAATGAGAGATGAGAAGAGAGGAGACAGCAAATATACTTTAATGTGTCTCTCAAGAAGTTTAATTTTGAAAAGAAAGGAGAACGGTCAGTTGAGAGGTTGAAAGGTAGGGTGATATTGTCCTGTTCCAAGGTTGTTCTAAGGGTGAGTGTGTTTGTGGGTGAAAGAAACTAGAATAGAAGGAGAAATTGATAATGGGTAAAGAAGGGATAGTTAATCAAACAAAATCTGAGAATGACTGGAATCCAGTACCCAGGTGGAGGAGTTAACCTTGATGAAGAGAAAGGTCACTTCTTGCTGCATGGATGAATGAGGAAGGAAAGATGAATGAAAGCTACAGGCAGGCATGATAATGAAGACTCTGGACTGAATCCAGAGGCGAATCACTGTCATTATAGCAGAAACTCCAGGAGAGCCCACATTTTCTGAGGCACGTCCAAATTTTATATATTTAAATATCACATTTTTCCATTCACTCCTTTTCCATTTATTCAATGTCCTGAATGTGCCAGACACAACTAGGCACTGGGCTCTACCGAGATGGGATTTTTCATGTAATTTTGTAGTTTGTTATGTTGGTGAGATTTACTTTTTAGCCTTCTGGAAGGTTTAATAAGCATAAATAAATGTATGAATCAGAAGAGAGTCCTTTGTCAGACCAAATGTCCCAAATTGGGTTTTGGGAAACACGGGCATTTTAACAACGGCAACCTGTTTGAGGTGGAGAAGAGACTGAGGTGTGTGTGTGTGTATGTGTGTTGGAGCGTCTGCATTAAACAGAGGTTTAGACCACGGATGTGCCAGGGAACCTCTTGCGTCACTCACTTCAGGCCACCGTGTAACCAAAGGTAACAAACAGAGCCTCAGCATGACACCGGTATGAAGACCGGCTTCTTCTCCAAACTAGATGGATTTACGGCGACTGAGCAGGACCAGAAACAGGCCAAGCCACACTACCAAGTTACCTTACCGCGAAAGTCTACTTTCTAGGGATACTTAACATCATACCACCTTTGCCTTAGGTTTTGTGATGAGGGGAGGGAGGAGTAAGGAGGCAGTGGGAGGGGCGATCCACCTTTCCTTTTGTACAATTGGTTGGAATGGGCGCTGAGTCCAGCCTCTTGCTCCGCCGCCGATTGGCTCTCAGTGCCGTCACTCGAGGAGCCACCACTACCGCCCCTCGCCGTGGCTGGGATCTCGCGGGAAGAGCGGCGGGCACGGCTGTGGCTCAGTCTCCCGGCTGCGCGCGGAGCTGGAGGGCTGGCTTCACACAAGCGCTGCCTCGCTGAAAGGTTGTAGCTGCGGCAGCCGCAGGCCTGGGCCGTCCCTTCACTGCCGCCTCCTTCTCTTCCTCAGGGATCCCCGGTCCGCTCGTCCTCCGACGCTGCCCAGGTGAGGAAACCCCGAGCGTCTCTCCACTGAAGAGCGGTCGCGAACGGCGACACTGAGCAGCTGGGGCAGGCGGACTCCCGATGGGGGCGGCTCCGGGGGCGGCTCGGCGCTGCCTGGTGGGCGCGAGGCTTGGTGGGCTCGGGAGTGCGAGGGGCGAAGAGACGGACTGGTGGGGTCTGGAGGCGGGCGCCGGAGGGTGGTGTAGGGGACGCCAGGACTCCTCGGGGTGAGGGGACGTTTATTGGGATCCTGGGGCTCCTTCAGCTAGGGGGTGTGTTGGGTGGCGGCATCGGAGGTCCTGGGGCTTCGGGAGCGAGGAAGATTTATGAATGTCCTCGGGTTCCTCGAGCTGGAGTGGCGGGGTTCCGGGACGCGGGCTCTGCTTATCGGGATCTCGGGGCTCATTGAGAACATCCCATGCAGTTTTGCAAGGTCCTGGGTCTCTGAGGGAACAGACCACTGCGATCTCGGGGGTCCATTGAGAAAGTGAGCGTCGATTTCACTTTCTTGGGATAAAGATGCAGGAGCTTAAATAGGGCTCCGGAAACGGGGGATGGGGACTGCCTATCGCGTTTCGGGGCGAGAGGGCGGTGTATCTGCGAGCTCCTGAGTCTGGGGCCGCCGTGGTGGGTTTGTTGGGGGCCGAAAGCAGCGTCTATACCGAGGTTTCTGTTTTGTCCAGTGGGGGGCAGTAACTTAGAATGGCGAGTTAACGGGTCCCCGGGTGGTCTTGGGGAGTGTGCTCGGCTCAGCGAGCGCCGGGTCTGCGGGGAGGAGGGCGTTTCAGTGGCATGGTGTGCCGGCCCTGTGGACAGTCTGCAGAGGGTCAGGAACCTGGAACCTGGAACCTGTTTGGGCCGAGCTCTGCTCTGTTTCCCATCGCTAGGTGGGATTGCACGCGTTGCTTAGGTAGAGGACCGGTCCGTGTTGTTTCCTTGTTGGAGAAAGAGTGGGTTTGTTCTGCAGTTTTCTTTGCTTTCCCCCGGGATTCCTATGGGGGCGTGTTGATCTCGCTGGAGTTCTGGGAAGCTAGAAAGTTGGCAGCACCTTAGCAGGCAAGGAGTCAGTGGGTTCTTTAAGGAAGCCAGTAGTTGTAGGTTGAGTGTGGATACAGCTCCTGAGAGCCAGGCAGCCACAGAAGGTGCGGAAGGCTGTGCGGTTTGCTTTCCCTTCCCTTCCTAGGTGGTCTGCCTTGCTGATCTGCATTACTCTGCTTGCCCTGAAGTCTGGTTTGAGTGTCCGGCAGTCAAGTGCTGCTGACAAGTGTGCCCTGACTTTCTCTGTCCTTTGAAAAGCATTTCAGCTTCCTGATAACACATTTAAATAGCGTGTAGTTTGAGACCTTTAAGGATGGCTAGTTGAGCTCTTTTAGAGAGCCCTGCCTAACAGCTTCATTGTAAGGATATAGTTAGTCTTAGATGCACAGACGTTTATAGAAGTCAAATAAAATGATCTGTATATATGTGTTGTTGTTGTTTTTGTTAAGCACTCTTGAATTAGTCCCGACCCGTAACGACCCTGTATAGGGTTTCCGAGGAGCGGCTGGTGGGTTTGAACCGCCGACCTTGTGGTTCGTACGTATATAAAATATGTACAGGTCAGAAAGTCTCTGTGGCTGCCTGACCATTCTAGTTCAGCACTTCCGTCATAAAAAGCCCTGCTGTGGCACTAACCCCGTTCGTTTCCAAAGGTGTCTTCTTTCCGGGTGCAGGCTGCCACAGCTTCCTCCCACCGAGCTGCCTGTGGGTTCAAACTACAAACCTTTTGGTTCACAGCTGAGCGTTTTAACCACTGTGTCACCAGGGCTCCTTGTTATTACAGACGCCTAGCCTGTAAATGAAGTCTAGGGTGGCATACAGTGGGGTTGGTAGTTAGCAATTTTGTACATATAAAATTTTAGATAAACATAAATTATCGAAGTAAAGAATTTTGCCTACTTTTGTCTTTTTCTTAGTCACAATCTTTTTTTAAAACGACATTTCTTTTTATCTTCAAATGAGAGAGATAGGATAGGTGAACTTAGTCCTTGAATTTTGCAATAATTAAAAAACCAAACCAAACCAAGGAAATCCTACATTAGCAATATTGAACTTTTTGAGGAACTTAAATTCAACTCTCCCTTTTTTTTTGTCTTTTTTCTTTATGGTTATCAGTCAAGTCAAAATGCCTTATCAACTTTTATAGTTATCAGAAACGATCGGTTGAGCAACTACTTGGTTGGAACTATAGCTAAAAAACCGTAAGCAGACCTTTTTTTCTCTCTCTCACTACTTCTAGTAGAAAGACAAATGTTAAATGAAGCAGGTTTCATATTTTCTAAATAAGCAGAGATTAATCAATCAGCAATGTTTCATTATCTATTAGGAGTTGTAGTACTTACTAGTGACAAAGTACTCAGTGATTTCTGTCTTCCTGTAACCTACATCAAGAAGGGGAGAAAGACAATAAATACATAAAATAATTGTGGTCTTGTTGAGGAAGTGTTCTTGGAGTTCAGCTCACCTTTTTTTTTCTTTTCTTTTTTTTAATAGCCTCTGCCATGATAACAAGAAACCAAAAATGATCATCTACCTTCTTAATTACTAAAGGAAAAATTAAAATTATGTTTAGTATGATCATAGAGTTCTGCTGTTATATAAAAATAAATTGACTCTGAGGATTATTGTCTTATTTTACGTGTGTATGTTTGTGTATTTTTAAGGATGCATATCAAACTTACCAGTGTGTGAGGAGTGTTTCAGGAGGGAGTTGCTGAGGCATGGAAGAGAGATACTGCTCTATTCTTATGCTTTTGTGTTATTTTAATCCATTTTAGTGAACAGACATTACCGATTTAAAAGTAACTGTAAGTTCTTATTGTGAAGTACCGACAAGTTGGTTCCAACTCATAGCGACCCTGAAGGGTTTCCAAGGAGCAGAGGATGAGCTTGAACCACTGACCTTGCAGTTCAGACCGAGCTAGCAGCCTAGTGCATTAACCCACAGTGTCACACCAGGACTCTAAATGTAAGTTAGAGAAGTCTAAAAACTGAAAACCTTTTGGTGGATATTTTTTAGTGTTGCTAGTTCCACTTTTATGTACTGAACCAGGTGGTGATAGTGTGCTGTGAAGTCTGTTTCCACGTACAGAAACTCTGTATAGGGTTTGTTGTTAAGTGCTGTAGAGTGAATTCTCACTTTTCATATAGTGCCACAAGGTTGTAAATCTTTACAGGAGCAGAAAGTCTCATCTTTCTCCTGAGAAACAGCTGGTAGATTTGAACTGCTGACCTTATGGCTAGCAGCCCAACTTGTAACCCACTATACCATGAGGCCTCCTTACCAAACCAACTAGTGAAAGAAATAAGAAAGAAACCTAAATAAAATATGAAAACATAATTAGTTGTTGGATGTTAAACTATAGAAAGATAGATGAATTTTAGGGTTTTCTTATTTCAGATTTAACTTTCCTGGGTTTGAGAAAGTACGTTTTTAGCCTCCTTAGAGGAGAATATTCTGGTGTGCTGCTGTAGGATGAGCACTAGACTGCTGACCACAAGGTTAGCAGCTCAAACCCACCAGCTACTCCTCGGAAACCTTGAACAGGGTCTCTGAGAGTCGGAACTGACACCGCGACAATTAACAAGAAGACCAGAGAAGGACAAGGAACTCCGATGGCACAACAGTTAAACGCTGAGCTGTTAGCTGAACCCATTTAGCACAGTCTACTTACATAAAGACTATGGGGATATCTGCTCTGTCCCATGTGGTCACTATGAGTCTGAATTGACTCAGTAGTACCTGACAAGAGGGCGTGTTTTGTGGCAGGGTAGAAGGTGTTCTTATTTTGGTCCAGACTTCAGGGAGATTTTTTTTTTTTTTAAGATTCCAGTTTTTTTATTTTACTATTACATTGTAGAACTGTACTAAAGTGTCTTTTGGTTGCTCTATCCTTCAGAAGTCTAGAATCATAATTGTGGCATGCTAAAGCAAGTTGGAAACCCTGTACAGGGTCGCTATGGGTCGGACCCGACTCGATGGCACTTAACAACAACAACAACAAAGCAAGTTCTAGAAAGGAAGTCACAAGACTTGAGCTCTAATCGTCACTGCACTACTGACCATGTCACCTCGGTGATCCTTTAGGGTCTCAGGACCTCAGGTGCCATTTGTGTAATATTAAAGCAAAAAGGAGAAAAAAAGTAATAATAATTTTACAATTTCCTGTTGAATTGAATCTGACACTTGACAAGTTCATGTATGCAGAATAGAACTGCCCTATATTGAGTTTTTGCTACGGGTTGGAACCGACTCGATGGTACTTCACAACAGCAACAACAACAATACGGAGTTTTTAAGGCTGTAGCTGTTGGAAGCAGAACTCCAGACC
Source organism: Chrysochloris asiatica (assembly GCF_000296735.1). Lineage (NCBI taxonomy): Eukaryota > Metazoa > Chordata > Mammalia > Afrosoricida > Chrysochloridae > Chrysochloris > Chrysochloris asiatica. The sequence continues at coordinate 10,580,654 of NW_006408610.1, read as the reverse complement.
TCCCGCCCATCGTGCCTCTGGGTAGTTCAAATCACCAGCTTTCAGTTAGTAATCAGTGCTTACCATTAGCACCACCTGAGGACTCCTTGAAACGCCCCTGTCCTTAAACAATTGAATTCTGATGCAAGATTGCATTGCGTTGGTTTTCAGATCTGTAGTATTATGTATACTAAAAATGACAGATGCCAGTTCTCAGATTACAACTAGTTATATACAATTTTTATTTATCATTCCCAATTATAGCTGCCTCTTTTAAGATGTCGAAGAAGACTGAAAAGTTGTGTGAACTGCAAGATCGGCGGTTCAGGTTCACCAGCTGCTCCTTGGATACCCTATACAGGGTTGCTATGGGTCGGAATTGACTCGACAGCACTTCACAGCAACAAGAAGAAATACTTAATTCTAGAATATACATTAGTATTTATTTATTTATTTTTTTTCGGATTCGTGGTTCTGTGCTAGGTTGTCTATATGATAATGTAATATTCTTAGGTAACTCTGGTTGTTGTAGTCTGAGATCTCTAGTGCATGCCTCCCCACCCTTTAAGCACCCTTCATAAAGATGATCTTTCTAAAATGCAAATCCCTTCATCACTTCTTTTTCAAACTCTATCCTTGTCCTTTCCGTATATGCAGTGGAGTTCCTGGTGGGGTGACAGTTGCCGTTGAGTGGGTTCTGATGTTCGTGGCACCCCACGTGTACAGAGTAGAACTGCTCCGTAGTGTTCAGACCCAGCTCTTTATCTGTACAAGGAGTCCAGTGTAAGTGATTGACTGCTAACAGAAAGGCTGCAGGTTCAAACCTATCAACTGCTCTACAAGAAGTAGGGTCCTGTTGGGTCACTGTGAGTCAGGAATGACTCAAAGGCAGAGGTTTCTTCATCATTACAAGGCTTTCATCATCTGGTTTATCACCTGCATGTATTTCATTCACCGTAAATCCCAGCTCCAGTTATACCAATAGGAGCAGCTTACTGAATGAACTGTACTGTCTCCTGACCCTGTGCCCCATCTCCTTAGAATGCCTTTCCTCCTCTTATTTTGCTGATAAACTACTGGTATTTCAAGATACAACTCAAGCACATTTTCCCCCGAACTGTTTGAAACTCCCTTGTATCTAAAATTGCTTGGAGAGATGTGAACTAGTTTGGATATTTAAAGTCTTGTACACCAGTGCTGATTTTGTGGATATTTTAGTGTGGCTGCTTCCTCTGTTGGAAATGATTGTTGCCAATATATGCAGGGTTTTTTATTCGCTTAATAATTAGTATACATACATTGCCTTTAATTTTCAAAACAAATCCTGATGCTTTTGGTATTTCTGTTTTATGTGAAAACAGGTTCAAGGAGATGTAACTTGCTAAGGGTCAGATATCTAGCAACAAGCAGACTATTACTAGATCTAGGTATGACTAGAGAATCTTTATATTTTTTCATTATACTATACTGCTTTGACTATGGCTGCTTCATATATTTCCAATAATTAAGAGATTCTATAAAGTAAATGATTAGGTTGTAACACTTTATCCATTAGTTTTTCCACAGAGACTAAAATAGAAAGCTTGAGATTGATGGGGTTATTTAAGCTAACCTCAATACCACCAAGAAAGAGGAACTGGGAACCTAGAGCCCCTGTACTGAGAACCTTCTAGACCCAGGGGAAGCTTGATACCAAGACACATGGAGATCTCTAAGAGGTGCCAGCCCCACGGGTGTTCCCACGCATAGAGACCCCACAGGACAGAGTAGAGCGACCCCATGGAGTGTCCAAGGCTATCATCCTGAGGGTTCCTGGTGGTGCCGTGGTTAAGCATTAAACTGCTAACCAAAAGGTTGGCACTTTAAACCCACCAGCTGCTCCGAGGGAGAAAGATGTGGCAGTTGTTTCTGTAAAGATTGTTGTTGTTGTTAAGTGCTGTCGAGGTGGTTCCAGTTCATAGCAACCCTGTATAGAGCTTTTGACAAGCGAATGGTGGGTCTGAACAACTGATCCTGTGATTAGCAGTCCAATGCTTATTCTACAGCACCACACCAGGACTGTAATATGTAGACTGTTGTTGTTGTTATTAAGTGCTGTAGAGTCAGTTATGACCCATAGCAACCCTGTATAGGGTTTCCTAGGAGCAACTGGTGAGCTTGACCCACCAACCTTGTGGTTCATATACTGACTTTGCAATCCAGCACATTAACCTGAAGTGCCACACCATGACTCCCTGTAAAGAGTAGAGCCTTGAGAACCGTATGGGACAGTTAGTTCTACTCTGACCTGTAAGATCACTGTGAGTGGAATCAGCTTGACAGCAATGGATTCTTAATTGTTATGGAAGCAGACCGTTTCATGCTACTCTCGTTACATATGAGGATACACACAGTGATTGAATTGTCCAAGATCACAGAACTAGCTGGTCTGTAAAATTTTCTTTGTTAAGCTACTTGTGAACATTGGTGATATAAAACCATTATTTGAAATGAGTACCAGATGGCTTGAGTTTTTCTTTTTCCCCCAGGAAGAAAAAAAATCTCGAGTGCTTTAAGAAAAATGATGTTGAGGATCTGAGTCTTAAGGACATGGCTCAGAGAAAATCCTGACTGGATCAGGACACATGGAGACGCCTCAGTGCCTTTATTCATGTGGTTCTCTGTCTTGGTTTCTTTCCTTCCACTTTTTCTCTTTAAAAAAATCTTCCCACAGTTTACTGATCTCATACCAACTAAACTTGTTATTAACATCTGCCTTCTTGGCAACCGTTTAAGTGCCAACCATGAGCCAACTAGTAGCAATATAAAGAAGTATAAAAATCTCCTCGTTGCCCAGAAGTGGCTTGGTCTGTCTGAGAGAGGGCTGCCGTGTGATGGGACTGCTGTGGTTTTCTGTGTCTCACCAGTGTTCTGCCTTTAACAGGGCGCAGTCTTATCACTGATATGGCGCTATAGGATATGCACTCAACCCCAAGGTCAGTTTGAACTGCACAGTCAGCAGTTCAAACTCACCAGCTACTCCTTAGAAACCCTACATAGGGTCTCTGTGAGTCACAACTGACCAGCAACACTTAACAACAACATCACTATCACATATTTTAATGGGAAATGTTTACGTTTCCCTTTTCTGACAGGTTTCCATCTTATACAGATTCTAACTTTCACAGGTTTTCCACAGATAGGTAGTTGCAGGATAGTGTCACGGGTTGAATTCTATCCCCAAAATATGTGTCTGCTTGGCTGGGCCATGATTCTTAGTGGTTTGGAAATTATATAGTGATGTGATCTTCCCCTATGATGGGATTGTTCGATCGGTTGTAAGGGAACTAGGGTGAGGTACAGCATCCTCACTCACGCACTGATGTGACATAAGGGGAGTTTGACCTGGGATGTTGCTGTAGTGACTAGTATAAAAGGAGTAAGAAGGACCCCAGAACCACAAGAAAGAAGAGTGCTTTGGGCCCGGGGCCTCTGTGCTGAGAACCTCCTAGATCCAATGAAGATTGATGCTGAGACACGTGGAGATCTTCCAGGGATGCCAAACCCACAGTGTTGACAAGGATATTCCTGTGGAGCGGGCCCCTTGACTAGACTTTTAGCTTCCTCAACTGTGAAGTACTGAATTTCTATTTGTTAAAGTAATTCACTTATAGTATTTCTCTTACACCCACACTAGATAACCTAAGACAGATGTTCAGTCTAGATTCAGAAGAGTACCTGGAACAAAGGAGACCATTTGTGATATCAGATGGATCTTGGCTAGAAAGTAGAAAATACCAGAAAGGTGTTTACCTGTCTTTTATTAACTATACATAGATGTGTTATATTGACTGTGTATAGGTATTTGACTTTTGTTAGGCAGACATCACAAGTTATAGATAACATTGCAAAGAATTTCCAGAACACATAATTGTGCTCAGAGCAGTCGTTCAAACAGAGCAAAATCAGGAAAGGTGTGCATCAGGGTTGTACCCTTTCGTGATACTTACCCAGTCTGTACGCTGGGCAAATCATCTGAGAAGCTGGATCACTAATATGTAATACGTACAACCTGTAATATGCAGATGACACAACCTTGCTTGCTAGAAGTAAAGAGGACTGGAAGCACTTACTGATGAAGAAGATCAAAAACTACAGCCTTCAGAATGGACTATACCTCAGCATAAAACAAAGATCCTCACAACTGAACCAATAAACAACATCAGGATAAACAGAGACATTGATGTTATCAAGGGTTTCATTTTACTTGGATCCACAATCAATACGTATAGAAGCAGCAGTCAAGAAATCAAATGACATATTGCATTGAGCTAATCTGCTGCAAAAGATTTCTTTAAAATGCTGAAGAGCAAAGATGTCACTTTGAGGACTAAGATGTGCCCTACCCAAGCCATTGTATTTTCATTTGTCTCCTAGGCTTGTAAATCCTGGAAAATGAGTAATGAAGACTGTTGACTATACTGTGGACTGCTAGAAGAACTAGCAATCTGTGTTGGAAGAAGTGCAGTTAAAATGCTCCTTAGAAGCAGGGATGGTGAGATTTCATTCCACATATTTTGGAAATCAGTTCCTGGAGAAGGGCATCTTGCTTGGTAAAGTAGAGGCTCAGTGAAAAAGAAGAAGGCCTTCAGTGAGATGGATCGGCACAGAGGCTACAACAGTGGGCTCACACATAGTGATGATTGTGAGAATGGTGCAGAACTGGGCAGTGGGACAGTGTTTGTTCTGGTGTATACAGGGTTGCTGTGGGTTGGAACTGACTCAATGGCATCTAACTGACAACAACTACAAAAAAGGTATACAACTCTCAGGAGCTCAGGAGATAAGTGTGGCCGAGGCTTGTACTTACAGAAGGACTCTATATAGGATGGAACTTTTTCTCTATTTTCAGTTCTGTATAAGGCCCATGAAATCATTTGGTCCGGCCCTGCCTAGGCAACTGCAGTTCCAGTCATCACATTTGTCCAACTCATAGAAACCACGAAATCAGCAGTTTAAACCCAGCAGCCTTCATGTTATTATTGTTAAATGCTGTTGAGTCGGTTCCGATTCATAGTGACCTTGTATAGAGTTTCTGAGGAACAGCTGGTAGGTGTGAACTGCCAACCATGCAGCTCAAACTGACCTTACCATCCAGTGAATTATCCTGCAGTGCCACACCCTGACTTGGGCCGTCATGTTGTTGTTGTTGTTGTTATGTGCTGTGGAGTCGGTTCTGACTCATAGCAACCCACTACAGGGTTTCCAAGGCTGTAAATCTTTGGGGAGCAGAAAGCCTCATCTTTCTCTCACAGAACAGCTGGTAGTTTCGAACTGCTGACCATGAGATTAGCAGCCCAGTTCGTAACCACTACGCTACCAGAGCACCTTAGCCATCATGTTGTTGTTGTTAAGTGCCATGGAGTCGGTTCCGACCCATAGCAACCCTGGATAGGGTTTCCGAGGAGTGGTTGGTTGGTAAGCTTGAACTGCCAACCCTGCAGTTCAAATGGCACATTACGGGTGAGTTAATTAAATGTGTGACCAAATATAACAGGTAACTTTTTTTTTAAGTTGATAATTTTGTATGGCCTGTGAATGATGTTATACATTTTGGCAGAAAAAAGTTCCCCACCCCTGACCTAGAGCTCCTTGTTCAGAGCATGCTATTCTATTAACATCTTCTAATAGCTTCCCACTTCATGCAGAGCAAAAACTAAAGTCCTTTATAATGCTCTTTAATACATTATCCTCTCTCCTTAACTTTGAAATTTTATTTTTAAATTTCAACTCCTACTCTGGTCTTTACATTTGCTGTGGTTCGCCTTGAAATGTTCTACCAGATTTCCATCCAAATGTGCTGCTTCCTCTCTCCAGGCCTTCATTAAAAAATATCCCCTTTTCTGTCCACTTGTTTAAAATGACAACAGCTTGTCCACACATACTCTTCTACCCTGCTTTGTTTCTTCTTTATGTTTTCCATTGCCCTACATAATGTATCTTTTAATTGTATTTCAACCCCCAATCTTATGTAAGGTCCATGAAGAAAAGGATTTTATTTTATTTTTTTTACATTTTACTCAGTGCTGTGTCCCAAGCTTCTAGAACAATACCTGATGGATGAATAAGACAGTGGAATTTTAAAGCAGGATTGCTTGTAGCATCTGCTCTAATTATCTCTTTCTTTTCAGTCTTTTAGGAAGAGGAATTATCCATGTTTGCTTGTTCATTTTTATTTTTTTGAAATTATAGGACTCAAAAACCTTACTTACAAATCATAAACTCAACAAATATATTTATAGATATGAACATGTAAGGACTAAGCCGATCAGAACTAGAACATTTCCAAGACCTTGGGTACCTCCCTCGTGTTCTCTCCTAGCCAGTGTTCTCCTAAGATAACCACTGTTCTGGCCCCCATCACTGTAGATTAGTTTTGCTTATTCCTGAAGTTCATGTAGAAGGAATGATTCTTTTATATCTTTGGTTCCTTTGTCGCTGAGCTACATACATTTTGTTAAGTATAGTAATCTTTCTTTCTTTTTTCATCATTGTATAAGTATTCTATTGTATGAGTCTTTATTGTAGTGTTGATAGATATTTGAACTATTTCTAGTTTTTAGCTATTAGGAACAAACTTACAATGAGCATTTTAGTGGGCATAAAGATTTGTTTGTTTCTTGGCTCAATGAGGAGTTAACCTCATTAAAAGTATGCGAGTGCATGGGTGCATAAACATCCATAATTTTTAACCATACATAGTTTTTGAACCATTTGGATCATTTTATATTATTAAATGACTTGGGGTGAATTATTGACTCATCTTGTACTTTGTTGTTGTTAAGTGCTGTCAAGTCAGTTCCGACTCATAGTGACCCTGTATAGGGTTTCCAAGGAGCGGCTGATGAGCTTGAACCACCAACCATGCATTTTAAACTGATGTTGTGGTCCAGCGTATTATCCCACAGTGCCACGCAGATGATTTTGTGTACTGTCAAGTCGATTCTCATAGCTACCCCTACAGGACAAAGTAAATAAACTACCAGATCTTTGCCCTCTGTGGAACAGTTGGTGAATTTGAGCCACCATCCTTTTGGTTAGCCAAGCACTTTAGTCATGCACAAGACTCCTTATGATTATCTTAAAGATGTTAAAACCCTTGAGAATAGTTTCTGATCCATGTGTTGTTGTTGTTAAGTGC
>NW_006408610.1:10565157-10573260 GCF_000296735.1 Chrysochloris asiatica | reverse complement strand
ATAAAGCATGTGTGGCACTGTGGGTTAATGCACTTGGACTGCAAAGTCGTTTGAACTGCAAGGTCAGTATATATTGTTAAGTACTGTTGAGTTGGTCCCCACTCAGAGCAACACTGTATATATAGCTGGTGAGTTTAAACCGCCGTCCGTGGGTTCAAACCAACCTTGATTTGGATCATTTAGATCTATTCAACCGAGTACTTAGCCTACAAAGCTTCAAAAAGTTTGTCGAAGAATGGAATCAAGGGATAATGGAACACCCAAACTTGCCGATAGTATCCATCTGATCTAGCTTCGATGGCTTGATTGGTAATCAGAGCTTGACTAGAGGAAGATTAAAAAAAAAAAAAAAGTGATAAAGAAAACGAGGATAAATTGCTACATTTTGATGAAATTGAGCTATACTCATGGAGGCAGTAGCTCAAATACCAACAGAGAGGGAAAGAATCTGCACATCAATGATCAGTGCTATCCCCTCTGTACACAGGGTAGATAGGGACGGGCAACTTAGACATTGGCTTCCTAAAATGAGGGGGCCAGAAAGGCACAAAGTGCCTTTCATGAGGAAGTTTAGTCTAAGAATGTATGGGGGAAGATAGAGTCCCTACTGAATAGTTTTCATTTTGTCTAGATGGGCCTGGTAAAAAGAGATGGGGATAAGATTCTTATGATTCAATAGTGAGTACTTGTTAAGACTAACTGCGACTGTCATAATTATAAAGGTAGAAGTTTTGTACCAAAAATGGGGGAGTAGTTAACCTTACAGTCTAGAAACAGAGAACCCTAGGACCATCAAGGGAGAAGAGCACACGCAGAATATGGGACCCTATCCAGAGAAGCAGTGACACCAGAGATGGAGGCAGAGATGGGGACATGGAAAGAGGGAGCAGCTGAGGACACTAGATTCATGGAAAGAGAGGGACTGAGAGCTGGCAGCCAGGAGGCAGATAAATTATTATATATGCCTGAGCGTTAAAAAAAACCTGTTAACTGATGGTGCATGGACGGGATTATAATCATTGTAATGAAACAAGGTATATGATATGTTGAATGTAAAACTAATGCTTTACCCTGTAAATTTTCACTCAATCCATAATAAAAACTTAAAAGAGAGAGAGAGAGATAATGGTGTTTTCCAACTAAGTTTGGGAAGACTCTTATGTGTGTGTATAAACTATATTCTTTATGACTTGTTCTTCCTCCTCCAGAAGATGGGAGAAATACTGTGCAAAAAAAAAGAAAGTGCAAACTAATTTCAAGGTGAATTTCAGACTGGTTGTTTTCTTACATTTTTTTGCAGCAATAACAACATTTTTTAAAAATTTCTTCTGACAATTTGGTTTTACGGTATGTGATATTTTCTGTTGCTTTATACAGTCTGAAATCACTTTTACCATTACATTCACAGTATTGATAGAAAAGCCATGAATCAGTTTCATGTTAATAGCATGTTTTGAGATATGCCAAGCCACGGCTAACTCATGCCTTAAGTAACTTTATAATAAGTTTAGTTGGTGAAGAATGCAAATGAGAGCTCCTACCCCTATAAGAAATCGCCTTGAAAAATATTTTTCTAATTCTGGAAACGTTTTTTCATTCCCCTCTTGAAGTGATTTCTAAGTTAAGACTTGAAAGATTTGTGAGTGGTAGTTTTGGTGATATGGGCAACTTGTCGGGAGTGGGATCAAGGATCACTTTAGATAGGGGTCTGCAGGTGCCATTAAAATGCGAAGTGGGCAGATTTTGAGGCTCTGCAGGCAATTCATCATAGCAAGGAACCCTAGTGGCACAATTGTTAAGTGCATGAGTAGTGAAAGGTTGTTGGTTCGAACCTATCAGCTGCTCCACAGGAGAATGTCCTTGTTATTGTTACATGCCATTAAGTCACTTCCCACTCACAGTGACCCTGTACCGGGTTGCTGAGGAGCAGCTGGTGGGTTTGAACTGCTGACCCTATGGCTCGAAATCCAGTGCAGATCCTACCGAGCCACATAGCCTAGCGAATCCTGTGGCGTGGTTCTGCCTGTCACATTGTGCACTGTGAGTTGTAATGGATTTGATGGCACATAACAGCAACAAAGAACAGTGGTTCTCAAATTGTAATGTAGAGAGCTTATTGAAATAGTTTCCTGATGATTAGGTGGAAGTGGAATTCATGAGTTTGGATTTCTAATATGCTCACAGGTGATGGAGTGCCAGGGACCACATTTTGCAAACCACAAGTCTAGTGCATAGGAAACAAGGAGGAAGGATGGAGTGGAAAGCAAGGGCCAGATGATGAAGCATCTTCTAACCAATATGAGGAATTTAGACTTAGGACAATGGTGACCTGTTGAAGGATGCTAAGCAGAATAGTGACCTTGTCTGATTTGTGGTTTCAGTATGGGCAGCAGTGGTGGAAATAATCATTAGGGGTAAACTGCATCGATCTTTGAAATGATACAGATTGGTGAATACCTGAGAAAGGATCATTTACCCATTTATTATAAGCTTTGCTTTTCCCACTAGCAGGCCTACGCCATTTAAAGGAAAATGTTGGTTATCGGTTATTAATTTCGATGTTATATCTTAGTTAAAACCATTCCTTCTTACAGGGATGTTATTTATCCTAATAAGTATTAACATTTAAATCATAATTACATTATTAGTACTGTTTGGGATTTAATTTTTGTACAGATTATACCATATGATAGCCTGAATTTTTCTTTTTTATTATATTTTCTTTTTTGTTTTATTGTAAGATTAAGTTAGCTGCTTGCAGGAATGATCTTAATGACACATAATAATTTGGGTTGGTTTTAGTTTATCATCTGCATCCATGAATGCTAATGGGAATGTTTTAACATATTGATCTCAGCCATTTAAATACCACATCAGTATGCAATGTTATAAACTTAAAATGAAAAAAAAAACTTGTGCTCAACTGCTATCCTAAAGGCTGCCACTTCAAACCACAAAAGACAAGCACTGACAATGTGCTTCTGTTACGATTACAGGTGAGAAAACACTATGGAGCGGTCCTTGCTCGGTAACATGAGTCAGAATCAACTCAACAACAACTGACAACAGTATGTAGTTTGTAGTTCTCACATTGTTTGTATAAGTTCTAGAGACTCATTTTTAAAACATGGAAAATTTCTAGTTAGAAAATAAAAATCTAGTGCCTCAACCCAGCTCTACCTCTGTTAGCATTATGATATGCGTTCTTCCTCCCTGTCCCCCTTGAGTTTATTTATTCATTTGTATAACCTTTATATCCCCTGAGTAGGTGCTGTTGAGTTGGTTCTGACTCATAGCGACCCTGTGCACAAAAGAACAAAACACTGCCCAGTCCTGCACCATCCTTACAAGCTGAAGCCCTTTGCTGCTGCCACTGTGCCAGTCCATCTCATTGGGGTCTTTCTCTTTGTGTTGACCCTCCACTTTACCAAACATGATGTCCCAAGCATTATTTCATGAAGATTTTTCTCCTTACTTGAAATTTTTTCAAAATATAACTTCTAATAGCATATTATTCTATCAAATACATGAATCTAATGATTCTCTATCATTGAGCTTTTTTATTTTTTTTCTATGCTGATAATATTGATGAGAATCTTTGTGCTTAAGTCTATTTCTGCATACTTGATTATTTTCTTAGATTTAGAATAAAAACATTTGGTAAAAAGGTATAACCTTTAAAATATTCAGTGTTGCCATATTGCTTCCTAGAAAGGTTATGTCGTATATATGGCAGTGTTGCATGTTAGTTTTAAAAACCTCTGTGGTTTGATAAGCATAAATGGTCTTACATTAATTTGTGTTTTTTGATTGTAAGTGAAAGAGGATTGCAAAGTGTTGTCAAATGATATTCAGTTATCAGATGTTAAAAAATGTGTAATGAAGATTTCAGAAAAACGTTTCATGTGTTGTCATGTAAGATAAAATTGTGGGGAATAGGTATTATAAAAACACACACAAAATTAAAAGACTCAAGCATTTAGTGAAACCACCCATGGCCTTAGAGGCAATCACTGTTACCAGTTTCTTGTGTCTATTTGCAAAGATATTGTAGATCATGTGTACATACATATAAAAATAAATATGCATATGCATTATATATATATGTGTGTGTGTGTGTGTGCATCTATGTGTATGTGAACATGTGTTTGTATATACCAAAACATTAGATGAGTTGTGGAGTAACATTTACTCAAATGCTGTCTGGTTCAGATGTGGTATTCTATATCGTGCACTAAAAATTAGAAAGGGTCTAAAAATGACTTGTATTTGGCTACTGGCCCAGATGGAAGAAAAGCAGGGTCTGGCAGCATTTGGCAGTAATTTTCTATAAGACAAGTGGCCTTAGCTCTTTTTATTATTGGATCGATTCTTTGACAATAGACTTCTGTTTATAGTACTGATTTTGTAGTACCGTTCCAAAAGGAAAGCCAAGTTTTTGAAATCAGACAGCTGGTACCTGAAAGAAACTCCTTAAAATACAAAAGCTATTTAAAGGAAAGATATTTCATTCTAGGGATTTTAGAGTTTTTCTGCCCAACAGTTAGAGTTTTAGTAGAATTTTGATGACTTTGTTGCTCCATGGTGGAGTTGTTAAGTGCTGTCAATCAGTTCCCACTCTAGCGTCCCTGGAGCAGACTTGTGGTTCAGAGTGACCTTGTGATAGAGTGCTTATCCTACAAGCACCACACCAGGACTCCATAGTGAGCTTGAATAACTGCAAATAGGAATCATCATTTCCCTAAACACTTATTTACCTAATTTAAAACCAATCAGTCATAACATAAACATTTAAGAAGTATTGTACCTTAAAATAACTTTTAAAAATGATTTTTATTTGACTAGTAGAGTAGTCATTTGTCTTCTACACCAACATTAAAATCAAGTGCAAATACATTCTATTTGTGCTTGATTTGAATGTCACTGATAGCTGAGTGACTTGGGCACTAAGTGTGACAGGTTTTCATTTGATTCACAGAAATGTAATACATTAGAGACAAGATACTTACTTTTGGGGTATTTCCAAAAATAAAAATAAAAAATGTAATACTTTAGAGACAAGATACTTACTTTTGGGGTATTTCCAAAAATAAAAATTAGGGATGGACATTGTTGACTGAATGAGTAGAGCCTCATAGGAGTTTCTATTTGCTGCAATTCACACCTACTGCTCCTGGTGAGTTATGAGACTATGAGGGTTGCTGAAAGAATTTACATCCAGGAGTCCTGCTGTGGCGCTGTGGGTTAATGCGCTGGACTGCAAAGTCGGTTTGAACTGAAAAGTTGGCAGTTCCAACTCACCAGCTGCTCTTAGGAAACCTGATACAGGATTGCTATGGGTCAGAACCAACTCAATGGCTCTTAACAACAACAACAAATAGTTGGTGATGTTTGGGGACTTTTAAGAGCGATCTTGTCAGAGGTTGGAAAAGATCATCCTGCATTTTTAAAAATGCATCATTCTGGCGTTCAGACGATCCCTGCAGCAGCTGCAGCAGCTCTCCTCTTCTCTGGCTCTGTTTGCCTTACTCCTTTAGCTTCCGGAAACATGGCCTCTGGTGTGGCTGTCTCTGATGGTGTCATCAAGGTGTTCAATGACATGAAGGTCACAAATCATCAACGCCAGAGGAGGTGAAGAAGTGCAAGAAGGCAGTGCTCTTCTGCTTGAGTGAAGATACGAACATCATCCTAGAGGAGGGCAGGGAGATCCTGGTGGGTGACGTGGGCCAGACTGTCGATAACCCCTATGCCACCTTTGTCCAGATGCTGCCAGACAAGGACTGCTGCTATGCCCTTTATGATGCAACTTATGAGACCAAGGAGAGCAAGAAGGAGGATCTGGTTTCTATCTTCTGGGCCCCCGAGTCTGCACCCCTTAAGAGCAAAATGATCTATGCTAGCTCCAAGGATGCCATCAAAAAGAAGATTGACAGGAATCAAGCATGAATTACAAGCAAACTGCTACGAGGTCGTCAAGGACCGCTGTACCCTGGCCGAGAAACTGGGGGGCAGTGCTGTTATCTCCCTGGAGGGCAAGCCCTTGTGAGTCCTCTCCAACCCCCTGCCTGGAGCATCTGGCAGCCCCAGACCTGCCTGTCGGGGGAGCTGCAGGCTGCCCCCTTCCTGCCAGACCAGAGAGGCTGGGGGGATCCCAGCAGGGGGAGGGCAATCCCTTCACCCCAGTTGCCAAACAGCCCCCACCCCCTGGACCTTCCTCCTCCTCCCTCCACCCCTGATGGTTCTGGCCTTCCCAAATTGCTTTTGATCTTCTGATTCCTTTTGGGTTGAAAACAGACCAAGTCCCCACCAGGCACCTTAGTTTGGGAGGGGCCTGTATTTTTTTTTAACAACACCCCCACTCCCCATTCTCTCCCCCAACCTCCCAATTCCAGGCTGCCAGCTTCTAACTGCATAGTGACTGTGCTTGTCTGTTTAGTTCTGTGTATAAATGGAATGTTGTAGAGAAGACCCTTCCCTGCACCGGCTCTTTCCCTTTCCATTCTCCCCTGGTCCAGCCACTTGTTTGGAGATAGGGCCAGTAAGGAACTTTCAATTAAAAAAACAAAACAAAACAAAAGAAAAAAAGATACCAATAACAACAACAACAAAAATGCGTCATTCTGAAATAATTGTCTATTTACAGAAGAATTGCAAAGATAATAATTCCATGTACCCTTCACCCAGCTTCCCTAATGTTGACTTCTTATATAACCATGATACATTTATCAAAAATAAGAAACACATTCTGATTTTTAAAAGTTCATTCTATATATGGTGTTGTTGTTAGGTGTCATTGAATTGGTTCTGATGCCTTGTGACGCTGTGGACCTGGGCCTGCATCATCCTCTCAATCCATCCTGTGGTTAAGCTCATTGCCGTAACCCCTGTGTCAGTCCATCTCATGGAGGACCTTCCTCTTGTTTTTTACTGGCCCTCCACCTATGTATAGTAGGCATTGTTAAAAAAAAAAAAAAAAAAAAAAAATTTTTCCAATAGGTGAACTTTTTAAAGTTTCAGCTTTTGCTTGTTTTGAAAAAAAAAAAAAAAAAAAAGATTTTTGGAGGTGGTGCAAATGGTTGTTGTTAAAGGAGTCCATTCTGCCTCTATAGCGACCCTGTGTAAGATCACAGCCTTGAGAACCCTCTGGAGTAAGTAGTTCTAATCTGCACAAATGGGGGGGGGGGTCATCATGAGTTGGAATCTACTCAATGGCAACTAGCAACGACTGTGTATGTTGTTGATTGTTGTGAGGTGCCATCGAGTCAGCACCAACTCATAGTGACCCTGTGCACAACGAAATGAAACATTGCCCGGTCCTGTGCCAAATTCACAATTGGTACCATATTTGAGTCCATAGCTGCTGCCATTGTGCCGATTCAGCTCACTGGGGTCTTCCTCTTTTTCTCTGACTCTCTACTTTACCAAACATGATATCCTACTCCAGGAACTGGTCCCTCCTGACAATGCATCTGACGTGTGAGAGATGAGGTCTGACCATCCAGGCACAGATCAGTTTGTTCTTCTGGCAGTCCACGGTACTTTCAATATTCTTCTCCAGCACTATAACTCACATATATTAATTCTTCTTCAGTCTTCTTTATTCATTGTCCAACTTTCACATGCATATGAAGTTATTGAAAATATCATGGTTTGGATCAGGTGTATCTCAATCCTCAAACTGAAATCTTTGCTCTTGAGCACTTTAAAGAAGTCTTATACAGCAGATTTGCCTAATGCAATATGTTGTTTGATTTCTTGACTGCTGCTTCCATGAATGCTGATGGTTGACCTGAGCAAAATGAAGTTTTTGACAACGTCAGTCTTTTCTCTGTTTTTATGGATATTGTTATTGATCCAGTGGTGAGGATTTTTGTTTTCTTTATATTGAGGTAAAACCTAGAGCAAAGGCTTTGGTTTTCATCACTAAGTATTTTAAGTCCTCTTTACTTTCAGCAAGCAACACAACTACGTATAAAAGAATGTTTTAGCTGTTAAAATATTTACAGTGTTGGAAAATAAGTAAGGGTTGCAGATAATAATAATATGCAGGTAATCATAGCATCATTTCTGATAAAATTCTCAAGTAGATTACTGAATAATTCC
>NW_006408610.1:10554408-10564321 GCF_000296735.1 Chrysochloris asiatica | reverse complement strand
ATAGCAACCCTGTATAGGGTTTCTGAGGTGTGGCTAATGCGTTTAAACTACCAGTCTTGCAGTTTACAGTCCACGTCACCAAATCTGATAGGACATCACCTGCTTGTCAGTTTGTCATATCATGCTAGCTTATATTTTGCTATGATACTGGAAGCTATGCCATCAGTATTTCAAATACTAGCAGGGTCACTCATGGTGGACAGGTTTCAGCAGAGTGTCCAGACTAAGAGACTACTAAGAAAGTCCTGGTGATCTACTTCAAAAAAGTAGACATTGAAACTTTATGGGTCACAACAGAATATTGTCTAGCTCTCTTGCTAGGAGCTCTGGTAGCGGTTACGAATTGGGCTGCTATCCTCAGGGTCAGCAGTTCGAAACTAGAGCTGTTCCGTGGGAAAAAGATGAGGCTTTCTGCTCCTGTAAAGATTTACAGCCTCGGAAACCCCATACAGGGTCGCTATAAGTCGGAACCAACTCTACGGCACTTAACAACAACAACAACTCTTGCTTTGGACACATCATTGTTGTTGCTGTTGTTGATAAATGCCATTGAGTCGGTTCCAACCCATAGCAACCCTGTATAGGGTTTCCTAGGAGCATCTGGTGAGCTTGAACCACTGACCTTGCAGTTCAAGTGGCTTTGCAGTTTGGTGCTTTAACCCACAGCACCACACTGGGACTCCATGTGTGTGTATATGTGTATATATATGTATATAATATAGAAAATCACATGAAAATGAAGCTTTGAAACCAAGTTTGAGCTTGAACAGATTTCTGATGAAATACAAACTGAAGTCTTTGCTAAAGTGTTAGAGAATGTTCAAGCTATTAGGACCCCTCTTCTATATTCAGCTGCACAAATCAGTAAGTATACTTCTAAACATGACCCCTGGTTGTTTCACCAGAACTTTTTTTTTTTTTTTTTTGGAACAATCCTATTTCCATAGGAACCGCTGCCTTACTCATCCTGCTTACTGTCTTCTGAAGTTTTCTTGTGTTAAGGAGTGTGAAGAATACAAAGATCAAGGATCCCTTGTGAGACAAAGCATCAAAAGTATAAAAATGCCACTACATACATTTTAACATCTAAGAAAGCCCCCCAAGTCTGGTTCTAACTCATAGTAACCCTTTATAGGGTTTCTGAGTAGAGGCTGGTAAGTTTGAACTATTGACCTTGTGGTTAACAGCCCAGAGCTTATCTATCCTACAGCACCACATTAGGACTCTGGACCCCATCATTGTTGTTGTAAAAGTGCCATCGAGTTGATTCCGACCCATAGCGACCCTGTATAAGGTTTCCAAGGAGCAGTTAGTGAGCTGGAACCACTGTCCTTGCAGTTCAAACGACTTTGTAGTCTGATGCAATAGCCCACAGCACCAAACCAGGACTCCGACCCCATCATTGTTGTTGTTGTTGTTAAGTGCCGTCGAGTCGGTTCCGACCCATAGTGACCCTGTACAGGGTTTCCGAGGGTGTAAATCTTTACGGGAGTAGAAAGCCTCATCTTTCTCCTGCGGAGCGGCTGGTAGTTTCGAACCGCTGACCTTAAGGTTCGCAGCCCGATTCGTAGCCACTACGCTACCAGAGCTCCTTGACCCCATCATTAGGAGGGATAAATTGTTGGAGGAAAACTTGGTATTTAGTAAGGTCAGGACCAGTAAAGGTGAGGGAGACCCTCAGTGAAATAGATTGGCACAATCGCCGCCAGCGATCAGTGCAAATATGCCGGCCATCATGAGGATGACTGAGGATTGGGGCAGCGTTTTGTTCAGCTGTACGTGCATAAGGTCTCCAGGAACCCGAACCACCTCAACAGCAGCTAACACGCTCTATGTGAACTGGTGGGTACATCAGGAGATGTCTCCTCATAGTATATCTGGAATTACAGTTAGAGTGAGTCACTTTTTAATGATGTGCTAGGTACTCAGTTAAATATTTTATAGAGATTGTCTCATTTGGTCATCATTTTACACATATGGAAAGAGGTCTTCAAGTCTATACAAGTAGCATTTGACAACATGTTACATTATCTTTATAGAAAGCATAGGGAAATGTGATCTGAAGAATAACGTTGTTGAGCTAAGTGCCGATGAGTCAGTCCTGTCTCAGAGCGACCCTGTATAAGGTTTCTAAGGAGTGGCTCCTGGATTTTTATCAGTTACTCGCTCAGTTTGGGAGAGCTGTTATGGTAGATAGCAAAATCAGGATCTTCTCTTCCCCATGCTTACTTTTAATAAGTAGAACAACAGGCTGTGTCTAAGAACGCATTTGTTAGAAATCACACATTTTATTGTTAGTGCAGGACCAGAGAGCGCTTTGCTTTGTTCGGTCATGTGCATAGCACCATGAGTCAAGGGCAGTAGCCAACAACAACTGTTTGGTATGTAGGACAAACAAAGCCTCATAACTGAATTTTCACACATCTGAACAAATACAGAGTAGAGAGTTAACAACAATAGATTTTCCCAAAAAAAAAAAAACCTTCAAAAAACAAGAAATGTGACTAGATGTCTATATATCTCCTTGATGATTGTGGTTATATGCAGTGGAGTCAGTTCTGACTCATAGTGACCCTGTACAGGGTTTCCGAGGCTGTAAATCTTTACAGGAGCAGGAAGCTTCATAGTTCTCCCACAGAACAGCTGGTAGTTTCGAACTGCTGACCTTAAGGTTCACAACCCGATTTGTAACTACTATGCTAACAGAGCTCCTTGTATATATCTCCTTAATTATATTAAATTCTTGTCAGTGGTTTGTTATAATTTAAGCTACATTGTCTAGAAGCATGTTGTCTAAAACACACTTGAATTATCCTTTTCTACTCTATCTGGTTTCATGCTTTCAGTTCTGTTTGCCACATTTTAAGGAGGACATTGATAAACAGTATATCTAGAAGAGAGTAATCAAAATGAAGCAATGTCTTGAAACAGATACTTGCAAAGTAATTGAAACATTTGGGGTTGTTCAACCTGGAAGAAAGGAGACAACTTATTTTCAAACTGGGTAATTGGATGATCTTTAATGTTCTTCTTGTCTTAAATCTGTGATCCTATAAAGTACATGAAGAGTTGGCATGTGGAAGAGGGATTAAACATATCTATTGCATCCCCAGAGAATAAACTAGGAACAATGAATGAAGGTTAGGGGAAGGGAAATACTGGTTTCTAATAAAGAAAACCTTTCTAATAATTACAGCTAAATGAAAATGGAGTAGACATTTTCTCATTAAAGCATGTATTGAGTAGAGATCTATCAAGGTATCTTCTATGGACTTCTTTAACTCCAAGGTTTGTTTATTTCTTCATTCGATAAAATTTCCCACAGCAAATGTTGCTCTTGGGTAGATCACTTATCTTTAACACCTTATGGCTTCGTATAGAGTCAGATATTAGGGAAAACTATCAATATTAGGATATGGAGCTATTTTAATGATATAATTTTCTTAAGTCTATAATTGTAAAGGAAGCAAGGTTTTACTGATGACTTTTACAGTTGCTCTGAAGTATGATGGCATTCATAACATTACTTTCAATTACTTATGCCCTGTTTGTCCCTTCCACAGTTCTTTTTTTAACCTTAGTATCAAAAACTAAAATCACATGTTATTAACTTGTAAATGTTATTTAAATGTAAAATGAAATAAGCTATTTTATTTATTGTCTCTTGAACATGCCAGGTGCTTTTTTAACCTTTGTGATGTTTGTCCCTGTTTTTCATCCTAAGAATGAGGATTCTTCTCCCTTTTTCTGCCTATCTAAAGTCTGATCTCAGGTAGCGCCATCCAAACATGGGGTTTTGTTTGTTTGTTTGTTTGTTCACTATCTTGATGGTATGGCATTTTATTAACATTCTTTCGTTGTGTGCCAGGAACTGTGGTGGCTCATTGAGTTAACTATTGGGCTGCCAACCACAAACTTGGTGGTTCAGACTCACCAAATGCTCAGGAGTCTTTCTGCTGTCATCAAGGTTTATAGCCTTGGAAATCCTAAGGAGGAGTTTTACTCTGCCTTACAAGATCACTGAGTCAGAATTGACTTGTGGGCGCGGGTTTGGGTTGGGTTGGGTCTCTGTATTCTACAGATACGATGTACTGTTGCGGGTTGTTTTCTAATTGCATCTGTAAGGATTTTCTTGTTTGTTTTTTTTTGTTTTGTTTTGTTCTTAAATAGAATTATAGGCTCCTTTAGGTCATCATGGCCGAGAATTTAAAGCTATTTACTGAATGAAATGAAAATTGAGAAAACTCAGTAATTGTTTGAATTGAAACACATAGTAGAGAAAATGTAAAAATCTTATGCAAAACTTTTGTGTTTACTTTCTACTTTTGCTTAGTGTATTTTTACTTTTTGTATTTATCTAACATATTATAAATTTTACAAATAGCAGTATAATATCCATTTGAAAATTGAAAAAGAAAGAACGAAGAGGTCTAACTCATCTTGATATTCTAATACTGTTATCTGTCAAATTTTAGAGTTTTCCTCTATTATTCTATTTCTGGTGTGGCACTGTAGGATCAGCACTGTGCACGCCACAAAGTTGGCAGTTCAAGTCCACCAGTTGCTTCTCAGAAACCCTACACAAGGTCACTGTGAGTTGGAGTTGATTCAGTGACACTTAACAACAACAACATTCTTTTTCTGTGCATGTACCAGTGACACTGTAGGGTGGGCACTGGAGTGGTAACCACAGGGTCGGCAGTTCAAAGCTACCAGCTACTTCAAGGGAGAAAAATGAGGTTTTCTGCTCTTAAAAAAATTTACAGCCTCAAAAAGATGATAACATGGTTTTCTGTGTGGCTTTGCAGGATAATGCGCTGAACCTCAAGGTCAGCAGTTCGAAATCACTAGTCACTCCTTAGAAACCATATACAGGTCGCTGTGAGTCGGAACCAACTAGACAGCACTTACCAACAAGAACAGCATGGGTCTAAGTCAACTCAATGGCTGTGAGTTTGAGTTCTCAGATAACTTAGAAATGCTTTTTTCAAAGTGAAATTTCTCCTTATGACATAATGAAAATGAGGAAATATGTACCAGTGGTGTGCTTTTTACTCTGCTATATTAGTATGAACCAAAAAATGGTTAATGAGAAATAGAATACATTAAAAATATGTGTTTGAGAAATATGACAATAGTAACGTCTGAGCTACCGATGAAATTAACTTATGATCATTAACTTTATGCATGTTATATTCTATATGAAACACCAGACAGCAGTGTCAGTTTGAACCATAAGACCAGCGGTTCAAACTCACCAACCACCTCTTGGAAACCCTATATAGATAGGATTTCCAAGGGAAACCTGGAACCAACTCAATGGCCCTTAACAACACCACCAAAATCCTCCATTAAAGGAGCTTTTGTAGTAGCATAGTGTGGCGCTTTGGGTTAATGCGCCAGACTATAAAGCCATTTGAACTGCAGGGTCGATGGTTCAGGTTCACCAGCTGCTCCTCAGAAACCCTACACAGGGTCGCTATGGGTTGGAATCGACTTGACAGCACTTCACAACATAGTGGGTTACAAGTTGGGCTGCTAATGTCAAGGTCCACCATTAGCTCTGTGAAAGGAAGAGGAGACTTTCTGTTTCTGTGAAGATTTACAGCCTTGGGAGCTCTAGAAGGCAGGCTGCTGTGAGTTGGAGCTGACTCCTCAGCACACAACAACCACGGCCACCGCCACCACCATTCTCCAGTAAGAGGAGCCTTAGTAGCACATTGGCTAACATGGTCAGTTACGAACCCAAAGCTCACCGGCCGCTCCTCAAGAGAATGGTGAGGGTTTCTGCTCTCTAGCGTACTGGTTACGAGTTGGGCTGCTAACCTCAAAGATCAACAGTTTGATACTACCAGCTGTTCCATGGGAAAAAGATGAGACTTTCTGTCCCCATAAGATTTACAGGCTTACTATGTTGTGTTGTTGTTAAGTATCGTCGAGTCATTTCTGGCCCATAGCGACCCTGTATAGGGTTTCCTAGGAGTAGCTGGTGAGCTTGAACCGCCGACCTTGCAGTTCAGACGTCTTTGCAGTCTGGTACATTAACCCACAGCACCACACCAGGACTCCACAGGTTCACTATACAGGGTCTGGACCGACTCCACAGCACATCACCACCACCACCAGGATTTACAGCCTTGGAAGCCCTACCCAGACTCACTGTGAGTGAGAAGTGTGACCCAGTGGCAAAGGGTTTCTTTGGTCTGAGTTTCTATTAAAATCTTCATCACACCCTTTGATGCTCCAGACTTAGCCCTTTGAACATTGGAGCCAGTGTGACCGTATATTCTGGTTGGTCTTACTCCAGGGAAGCCTGGTCCCTGTCAGAGATCTGTTTCCATTCTTGAATGCAAGTAGTGGTCACTCTTCTGATTACAGCCCTCCACTGCTTCTTCATCTGGAGGCCTGTCTGCAATACACTTTGTTATTTTCCAGTGGCTGTATTATTAAATTAAAAATATGCTAGAGATACTCCGGAACTGTGTGAATTTATTGAGTATAACCTTAGGACCTTCCAGTAGCATGACATCAAGTGACAAGTGGAGAAGTAGGTACTCTGGCTGGGAAGTCTGGCATTATGCTAAAAGTCATGTCATGCTGTGTTCCCCTGCTTGTTTTCAGAAGCTCAATGTCCATTATATGCTAATGCTACATTTCAGATAAGTGTACTAATGCAGGCTGCATAATTCACAGTCACTTTTTATTTGCCATAGAATGCAATTATATTTGCATTACTACATTTTACAAGCCAAAGAGGACTTGGGGAGCACAGTGACTCTATAAAATAGGCACTGGACTGTGAACTACAAGGTCAGCGGTTCCAGCCCAACACCTACTCCATGACAGAAGATGAGGTTTTCTGCTCCTGTAAAGATTTCCAGCCTCTGAAACCCTGTGCAGGTTCACTATGAGTAGGAACCGACTTGGTGTCACTTAACAACAACAAAAGGACTTTAAATACTTGTGTGTCCAATTGCTTTCAGAGGAGTCATTTTTAAAAAAAAAACTCCTATATGACACTTCCACATAGACTATAAATAAATAATATTTTGATATAACTTTTAAGAACAGATTTATAACTTACTATAAAATCACTCAGTGTGAGGATAGACTATTAAATTGCTTTTGTCTTCATAGAGTTATATTGCTTACCATTTCATCCCTAGGTTTTCACAGCACCTGGGACCTCGCAAATTCCAAGTGTATCTTGTTGAAAAATGAATGAATGAATCAGGCTGTTTTGATGTACAGAATAATTTGAAAATTGAATAGGAGATGATTATGGTCTCTCAGTCTGTGAATTAAATATATTTTTTGATATTATTTTGATTGTCCAACATCTTCTACAAGGTTGTTTTGACTGGCTTTGCAGGCTCAGCTTAGGATCAGGACACTCTCTTAAATTGAACTTTGAAAGGGCAGTGTGAGATGCATATTGTTTCAAAGTAGAATCAGTAATAATATTTCACATTTGCTTGTGTTCTTATTGGAAAAATAAATGAGATCAAACAAGAAATACCATCTTCTAGGATAATTGCTTAAAGAATTGTAAAATATGATGTACAATGTATCGAGTCCTTTTTTAAACAACCTCACTGAGATTAATTAGCATACAATAAATTGCACCTGTTTAAAATGTATTGCTGTTGTTACCGAGGAATCAGTTTCGACTCATAGCGACCCTTTATAGGGTTTATGAGTTGGTACATTTTTTCTGGAGCAGAAGAGCATCATCTTTCTCCCAAAGAGCAGCTCATGGATTCAAACTGCTGACTTTGTGGTTAGCAGCCCAGTGCACACCCCACTATGCCAAATGACCAGTACCACAATCCAAGACAGTGAACATACCAAAACCAAACACACTTCTGTCGAGTCCATTTCAACACATAGCGCGATCTGTAGGACCGAGTAGACATGCTCGATTGGGTCTATGAGGCTGCAAACCTTTGATGGAAGGAGACTGACTCATCTTTCTCCCTCGGAATGTCTGCTGGGTTCAAACCAATGGACCTTTCGGTTAGTAGCCCAATGCTTAACTTCTTGGACATAATCCCCAAAAGTTTTTCTCATGGCCCTCTCTAATCTTGCTCTTAGGTTCCTCCACACCCCTCCATCTCAAAGTAACCACTAATGTACCGGGTACTTACTCTGATAGTTTGCATTTTCTAAATGTTTATATAAATGAAATCATACAGGATGTCCTGGTTTTCTTGTCTGTCTGTCTTCTTACACTCAGCATAATTATTTTGAGACTGATCACGCTTATTGTGTGTATCAGTCATCCGTTCCTTTTCTTTGCTGAGTAGTAATATTCTGTTATATGGACATAACAAAATTTTATTATCATTCATGTATTAATAAACATTGGGGTTATTTATAATTTGGGACCATTACAAAGAATGCCTCTATGAACATTAGTGTATGAGCCATCAAATATATATATGCTTTCATTTCTGTTGGGTAAATACTTAGGAGGTGAATGGCTAGATCAGATGACAGGTTTATGGTATAACTTTTTGGGGGGAATAACATGATAAAGGGCTAGTTTTCCTGAATAATAACAAGCAACAGTAGCAACCCAACAGAAAAATGGGCACAGGACTTGCGCAGAGCAGACAGCTCATACGAAAATAAATACAACCATCTGAAATTCAAAGGGCAGCATTTGCTCAAGGGCAAAGTTCAGAATGGTTAGAAGAGGAGGAATGGAAATGGGAACTATAGGAGGAAGTGAGATAAGTGATATTACATTGTGGGGATTTGCAGTCAACAGGATGAAATGAAATGTGCACATTAATTGTTGGATGAAAAACTGATCTGTGCTGTAAAACTTTACCCAATTCACAATAAAAAGAAAACTACAAATGGCTTCAAGCATAAGAAAAGATTTCTGGAAAGCAACACACACAAAAAGAAAATATAAAAATGTAGTCCTTGAGTCACACTGCTGGAGTTTGTCTGTTCTCTCAGTTATAACCAGTGCAATCATAAGTGTCATGTTGCTTAACGTGTCTGTACTTCAGTTTCCTCATCAGGAAGATGGGGATGATCATAACAAAAATACTTACCTCAAGGGATTGAATGAGTTCATATTTGTGAAGCTCCTTAGCAAAATGCCTGTCACATAATAAGGACTACATATGAGTTAACATATGAATAAACATCCATTGAAAATCGGAACATGGAATGTACGAACTACGAATCTGGGAAAATTGGAAGTTGTCAAAAATGAAATGGAACTCATAAACATCGATATCTTAGGCATTAGCAAGCTGAAATGGACTGGTATTGGCCATTTTGAATCTGACAACCACACGGTTTACTATGCAGGGAATGACAAATTGAAGAGGAATGGTGTTACATTCATTGTCAAAAAGAATATATCCAGATCAGTCATGAGGTACAACGCTGTCTGTGATAGGAAAATATCCATGTCCCTACAGGGAAGCCCAGTTAATAACACTGTTATTCAAATTTATGCACCAACCACTAAAGCCAGTGAGGACAAAATAGAAAAATTCTATTTTGGATCAGTAGTTGGGAAATATGGCCTTGGTGATAGAAATTATCCTGGAGAACACATGATAGAATTCTGTAAAATCAATGATTTGTTCATTTCAAATACCTTCTTTAGACAGCATTAACAGATGACTGTACACATGGACCTCACCAGATGGAATACATAGAAATCAAATTGACAACTTCTGTGGAAAGAGACGATGGAAAAGCTTCATATCATCGGTGAAAACAAGGCCAGGGGCAGACTGTGGAGCAGACCATCAATTTACTCATATGCAAATTCAAACTGAAGTTGAAGAAAATGAAAAAAGGTCCATGAGAGCCAAAATATGACCTTGAATATATCCCACCTGAATTTAGAGATCATCTGAAGAACAGATTTGATACATTAAAC
>NW_006408610.1:10543765-10552838 GCF_000296735.1 Chrysochloris asiatica | reverse complement strand
AGGAGAATATTGAAAGTGCTATGGGCTGCCAAAAGAACCAATAGATCCGTTTTGGAAGAAGTGCAGCCAGAATGCTCCTTGGAGGCCAAGATGGCCAAACTTGGTCTCTCATACTTTGGACATATTGTCAGGAGGGACCAGTCACTGGAGAAGGATATCATATTTGGTAAGGTGGAGGGTTGGAGAAAAAGAGGAAGACCCCCAACGAGATGGATTGGCCAAGTGGCAGCATTGATGGACCCAAACGTGGCAAGAGTAGTGAGGTTGGTCCTGGATCGGCCAATGCTTCGTTCTGCTGTGCATAAGGTCATTACGTGTCAGTACCAACTCGATATTACCTAACAACAACTAAAACAATGAGTTAAGGAGCCCTGGTCAGGTAGTGGTTATGAGTCAGGCTGCTAACCTGAAGGTCAGCAGTTCGAAACTACCACTGTTCCATGGGAGAAAGGTGAGGCTTTCTGCTCCCATAAAGATTTACAGCCTCAGAAATCCTGTACAGGGTTGTTATGAGTTGGAACCGAGTCCACGGTACATAATCACCACCACATATGAGTTCGTTATTTTTATAATTTTTATAAAAATTACATTTGAACAGAGTATTTTTCACTTGTCAGATTGCTAAAGAGGAAAAAGTTAATTCATACACAATAATGGCTAGCATATGTTGAATCTGTCTAAGACAATGTAGTCAGGAATGTAAATTTGTGCAGTTTATGGGGAGGACAGGTTGGTTTTAACATTAAAATGATTAATATGCATACCTTTTGACTCAGTAATTTAAAAAAATTTATCTTTGTTCATTGTAGTATTAATTACATTACCAAAAGCCCTGAATGAGTATTAATATGGTTCTCATTAAATAAATTATGGTTTAACCATACCATGGGATGTCACACAGCCACTTAGAAGAAGAGTAAGAAAGAACACTTGTGGATGAACTCATCTCCAGAATTCATTGTTGGTGGTGGTGTGATGACGTGCTGTTGTGTTAGTTCCAACTCGTAGTGAAAAAAGTAAATAACAGCCAGTGCTTATGGTATGCTGGCACTATTGTGAAAAAAAATAATAAAATAAGTTGTGTATGTATGGGGGTATGTACACAAATGTATGTCACTTTATAAACACACATTTATGCTTCTACATACATATTTTTTAGAAGGATATATAAGAAAGTTTAGGGATTGAAAGTGTGAGATCCAAGGAAGACTTTAGTTTGGTAGTTCACACTTTTGTACTGCTTGAATATTTTTCTTTTTAAATCAAGAGTGTATTGCTTTTGAAAACTTTCTATTTTGAAACATAGATTCCCATAAAGTTGCACAATAGTACAGTGAGATCCCATGTTCCTTTCACCCAGTTTCTCCCAATGGTAACATCTTACATAACGCCACAAAACACCAGGAAACTGAAATTGGTATAATTCACAAAGCTTGTTTAGACCTCATCAGTTTTGCATGCACTTGTATGTGTGTGTGTGTGTAATTCTTTGCAGTTCTACTATATGTATGATCATATAATCATGACTTCAGTCAAGATTCAGAACTATATGTCTCATCACCACAAAAGCCCTTTTGTTATTCCTTTATGACCACAACCATCCCCCTGACCTTTGTTGTGACACTGTGGGATAATGCACCACACCACAGGTTGGTTTTGTGGTGCAAACCAACCAACTGCTCCTTGGAAACCCTGCAGGGCCGGTATGAGTTGAAACTGATTGGGCGGCACTTGGACAACAATGTCTACCCTTGGCAGCTACTAATCTATTCTTCTTTCTCTATAATTTTGTCATTTCTAGAATGTTTTACAATCATTTGGTTTGTAACCTTTGAGACTGGCTTTTTTCACTCAGCAGAATTCTCTTGCAATCCATTCAATTGATCACATATGTCAGTAGTACCTTTGTATTGACGAGTAGTATCTGTGATATGGATGTACACAGTCTATTTAATCATTCACCCGTTGAAGGACATGTGTGCTGTCTCTGGTTTTTGTCTATTAACAGAAAACTGCTATGAACATTCATGTATGGGTTTTTGTTTGGGAAGGAGTTATCATTTCTCTGGGATCAATGGCCTAGGAGTGTGATTGCTGGATCAAATTATAACTATATTTTACTTTTAAAAAAAGCAACCCAAGCATTTTCCAGAGTGGCCGAACCGTTTTACATTTCCATCAACAGTGTGTGAGAGATTCAGTGTCTTGCATTCTCCCCAGCATTTGGTATTGTTACTATTTTAAATTTCATTTCTAATAAGTGTGTGATCATATCTCGTGGTTTTCATTTGCATTTCCCTGGTGGCTGATGATGTTGCTTATTCTTATGCTTGCCCTCAGTCTTGAAGGAATTACAGCATGAGTATTCCATAGAAGCAAGGTGGCAAGACTTTGTCTTGCTTACTTTGGACATACCATCATGAGGGACCAGTTACTGGAGAGCATCAGTGAAGGAGGAAAACACTCATTGAGATGGATTGACACAGTGGCTGCACCAACAGGGCCAGGCAACATGTCATTCTGTTATATGAGGGGCTTCAGAGAGTTTGTGGGAACATTCCAGTATCTTTTAATTCTGTGTTTCCACAAACTTTTTGAAGCCCCTTTGTACATAAGGTTGCTTTGAATCAGAGCCAACTCAAGGACCATATTCCCCCAAACAGTGAATGAGTCAATGCAATTCCTATCAAAATCCCAATGATCTTTTATGCATAAATGGAAAAGGTGATCCTAAGAACTTGAGGTTTACAGGGCAGGCAGTCTGGATGAATATAAAGTAGGAAAATGCAAGAAGAAGCTGGAGCCTTAAAAATGAACTGGGCCTCCTAGTAGATGGGCTGAACCCGGTGTCAGATGTTAATACCTCTGACCTTGATGGGGTGGTGTCCTGTGGAACCTGGCCGAGGAGCCAGAGAAGCTGAAGGAGTATCCAGGTGAAGGTAGGACAGTCACAGGCCTGGCTGTTGCCTCGTAGCAACAAGGTGAACCAGCCCATAACCAACCCTGTACAGGGTTTCCGAAGAGTGGCTGGTGAGCTTGAACTGTCAACCTTGCAGTTCAAACTAACTTTGCAGTCCAGTGCATTAACCAGCAGTGCCACACCAGGACTACATTAAACTGATTAAATTGTGAGAAGTACTGGTTCAGTTTGTTGTTGTTAGTGCCATCAAGTTGGTTCCAACTCATAGTGACCCTCTGCAGGATTTCCAAGGAGCAACTGGTGAGTTTGAACCCGCCAACCTTGTAATTCAAACGTACTTTACAGTCTAGCGTATTCCCTTGAGGTGCCACACCAGTTAGGACCACAGTAAAAAGCACTAGGCAAAATTTTAGAATGGCTTCCTTCAGAAGTTTGCTTAAAATCAGTTTCTTCCTAGACTTCTTTGGAATTTTTCACAAGTTGTAAGCCAAAAGGAAACTGTACATAGTCACGGTTTTCCCTATTATGAAATGCTGTCCAGATGGTTCTAACTCATAGCAACCCAGTAGCATCCCCAAGGAGTGTCTGATGGATTTAATCACCAGCCTTATGGTTAGCAGTCCAGTGCTGATCCTATAGTACCACACCGTTTTTTCTATTGTTGTTGCTGATCTCATAGAGATCTCATGTACAACAGAATGAAACCCTGCCTGGATCTACACCAATCTCACACTCGTCATTATGCTGGAGTCCAGTGGGGCTGCCACCGTGCCAGTCCATCTCCTTGGGGGTCTTCCTCTTCTTCTCTGACCCTCCACTTTACAAAGCATGATGTCTTTCTCCAGGTACTGGTCCTTCTGATAACATGTGCAAATTATGAGAGGCAATGTCTCATCATCCTGGCTTCTAAAGAGCATTCTGGCTGCACTTCTTCCAACACAGATTGCTTTGTTCTTTTGGCAGTCCTAGCTACTTTCAAAATTCTCCTCCAACACCATAATTCAGATGCATCAATTCTTCTGTGGTCTTAATTTTTCATTGTCCAACTTTCACATGCGTATGAAGCTATTGAAGATATTTATGGATCCACTAAAATTCTATTCATGAACTGCAGGTTAAGGATTCTTATTATAGATTTTAGAAATATAACCTGTTGATGCATATCTATGACTAAATCACGTAATCACTCTGATTCTTTTTTTTTTTTGAAAGAAGTGCTTGCAACCATTAGCCATTTTTATTTTTAAGTGCTAGAGAGTTGGTTCTGACTCACAGCGACCCCGCATAGGGTTTCCAAGGATTGGCTGATGAATTTGAACTGCCAGCTTTAGAGAGCTGCAAATCAAAGTAACAATGAAACATCATTTTACCCCAGATTTAATAGCAAAAGTTTAAAAAAAAAAAAAAAACACAAGAAAACAAATGCTGGTGATGGTGTGGAGATAATAGGATCCTCATACACTGCTGGTGACAATGTAAAATGGGCAACCACTCTCAAAAAATGATATGCTTTATCAATAAGTTATAAATAGAAGTATGATCAAGCAATGCTTGTATATACTTGGTATAGCTCAAGAACTAGGAGCCATGATACCAATAGACATATACACACCCATGTTCATTGCAACACTATTCACAATAACAAAAAAATGGAGACAACCCAAATACCCATCAATAGAAGAATGATTAAACAAACTTTAGTACATACACACAATGCAATATTATGCAAGATTGAAGAATAACAATGAATATGTGAAACATTTCATAACATGGATGAACTGGAAGGACTTTATGTAGAATGAAATTAATCTATTACAAAACGACAAATGTTGTATGAGCCAATTATTGTCAATACACACCACTAGACCAATAAATTGTTATTGTTGTTGTTAAGTGTCATTGAGTCTATTCCTACTCATAACTATCCTGTATAGAGTTTCTGAGGAGCATCTGGTGGGTTTGAACTGCTGAGCTTGTGGTTCAAACTAACCTTACAGTCCAGTTCATTTTCCTGCAGTGCCACAATAGGACTCAGACCATTAAAGAATAACTTGATAAATGGAGAAAAGATTGACGTTGTCAAAGACTTCATTTTGCTTGGGCCCACAACAAACACTCTTGTAAGCAGCAGTCAAGAAAACAAAGGACATGTTGCATTAGGCTAATCTTCTGCAAAAGACCTCTTTAGAGTGTTCAAGAGCAAAGAACTCAGTTTGAGGACTAAGATGTACCTCACACAAGCCCATGGCATTTTTAATTGCCTCATATGCATGTTAAATTTGGATAATGAATAAGAAGACTTTAGAAGAATGGATGCATTTGAGTTATGGTGTTGGAGAAGAATTTAAAGATACCATGGATAGACAGAATTAAAAACAGATCCGTATTGAAAGAAATACAACCTGATGCTCCTTAGAAACCAGGATGGCCAGACTTTGTTCCTTATACTTTGAACATATTATCAGGAGGGACTAGTCCCTGGAGAAGGTCATCATACTTGGTAAAGTGGAGGATCAGTAAAAAAGAATCACTTTGATTCTTGAAACTCAATAGCAACAGTTTCCCTCCCAGCACTTGTTTCTGTTTGATTTTCAGCCTTTCTTTGCTTGAGTCTCACATACTCATTTTGACAAATATTTTGTTGAATATTCTACTGAGTGTAAACTACTATACAAAATGCTAAGGGTATTAAATTGCTTAAGACAAGAGCCCCTGGCTTTAAAGAGCATATGATCCTACAGGGGATATAATAGGCACAAACAGTTAGGTATACCGAGCAGAGCATGGCAGATACCAAAAGGACAGAACCTATTTATTGCTTTGAGATTTCAGAGTGATTGTACATCAGAAAAATCTTCATGGAATGAGCATGTATGTAGTTGTTAGGGGATCTGGCTGTAGTCCTGATCCTGCATTAGTCAGCTGCTGACTGACTGTTGTTGTTGTTATGTGCCGTGGAGTCGGTTCCGATGCATAGCGACCCTGTACAGGGTTTCCAAGGCTGTACATTTTTATGGGAGCAGAAAGCCTAATCTTTCTCCCACAGAACAGCTGGTAGTTTCAAACTGCTGACCTTGCGTTTTGCAGCCCGATTCATAACCACTACGCAGCTGACTGACTAGCTATGTAAAATTAGAAAGCAGAGAGAGATTTTTCAGTGATCCCTTTTTTCTCCCAAAAGATGAGGCTTTCTGCTCCCATAAAGATTTACAATCTCAGAAACCATATACAGGGTCACTAGGACTCAGAACCAAGTCCATGGCACACACATCCCCAGCAGTATTTTATTGTGTTTTCAGTGAAAGTTTACACAGTAAATTCAGTTCCTATTTGACAGTTTATACTCGCTTCGTTCAGTGACATCAGTTACATGTGTCATAATGTGTTCACGTTCCCTTTAATGTTAATGTGTTCTGGTTGTTTCTGTTCCCCTGCCTCCTTATCTTCTCATCTTTGCTTTGGAGTAATTGCTGACCTTTTGATACTTTCAGTATAAGCTTGATACTGTGGATAATTTGCCATGGCCTTTGATAGAGGCCTGTGATTTCATTCATTCAACACATATTTCCATGGCTGCTTTGTGCCGGACACTGCTCTGGGTCCTGGAAACACATTAGTTAATACAACAGACAAAACTCTTTATCCATACAGAACTTACTTTAGGTGGGGGAGACAGACACCAAAGAAGACAAATAAGTAAATATACAGTATGCTCAAAGCCAGAACAATTGTTGAGTTGATTCCATCCCATGGCAAGCTCATGTGCATCAGACTAGAACTGTGTTCCTTTCAGAGTTTCCAACACAACAACAATCTATTGGAACTATAGTACCAAGCCTTCCCTCTTAGGTACTACAGGTAGAGACAAACAAGCTGAACATTTAACTGTCTGTGCCACCTGGGGTGTCCTACAGTATGTTGGATGATAAATAATAGAAAAATAAAGCAAGGAAGGGGGTTGGGAATATGGGAAATGTTGAACTTTTAGAAAAGATGGCATTTAAATAACCTGAAAGTATTCAGGAAATGAGCTATGCAGACAAAAATCATTTTAGGCCCTGAGAATAGCAAATACCAAGTCCCCAATGCTTGAACACACCTAAGGCATTTTAAAAAGCTTGGTAACACTAAGAGTGAAGTAAAGGGAATAGTAGAGGCTGAGGCCGGGAAGATCAGTGGGGGAGAGAGTGTTAGGTTAAGTAGGGTCTTTGAGGTCATTTTGAAATCCCTGGGTGGTGCAGCTGGTTCAGTTAGCATTCGCCTGCCAACTGAAAGGATGGCAAGTCTCACCTATCCAGAGACATCTTCAGAGTGAGGCTCGGTGATCTCCTTCTGGGAAAGCAGTCATTGAAAGCCCTACGAGCTCAGTTCTCACTCTGAGATAGTGGCTCTCGTGATTCAAAATAGACATGATGGCAACTGGTTATTATTCGTTTGGGTCACCGTAAGGACATCCGCTTTTAGTCTAAGTGATAGGTGATGTAGAAAGGTACTAGGTGGGTTTGAACTGAATAGTGACATGATTGGACTTACAGTTGTGTTGAAAAGACTGAAGGAGGGTAAAGTGAGAAGCAGCAAGCCACTTCGGAAGCAAGCTGTTTCAGTGATCTAAGTGAGAGGCTTGATTTAGACCAAGGTGGTAGAGGTGAAGGTAGTGGATCATTTGGATTTTATAGCATCAACAAGATTTGTTGAGAGACTGGGGACAACGATTAAGAGAAAAAAAAGGATGACAAGGTTTTTGGCATGATCACTAGGATAGTGTTGTTGTTAAGTGCCATTGAGTCAGTTCCAGCTCATAGCGACCTTGTCTTGTATAGGGTTTCCAAGGAGCAGCTGGTAGATTTGAACTGCCGACCTTTCAGTTAGCAGTCCAGTCTTACTCTTTAGCGTCACACCAGAACTCCAGAAGAATAGAGTGTAACCTGTATCCAGCATTAGCCTGACTTATTCCATGTTTGTAGTTAGCTAAACTCACACCGTTTGTCCTGTTCGTCACCCCAGCCTCTGTGGAATTTTTATAACTTCCTATATTGCTCAAGGACAGGTACACTGTGTTTGGTCATCTAGACAGTTTGGCCTGGACGGTACTTGTAGTTAAGTGTTATTGAGTCGGTTCTGAATCATAGTGACCCTGTATAGGGTTTCCGAGAAACGCTGGTGGGTTTGAGCCTCCACCTGCCACCTTGCGGTTCAAATCGACCTTGCCCTCTAATGCTTATCCTTCCATGAAAAAGAGTGTGCATCACAAATGCTGTTCTTACTGTTTTATTTGATGGTATAGTTGTCATTTACATCTTGTGATTATCTTGTGACTTGAGTAATGGGAAGTACCTGGAAACGTGTGACATCCCCAGTGTGCATTTCATTAAAAGTTCTAGATTCTGTGTATTCCAGTCACACGTGGGACTCGGGTAAGACAGCCTGTGATGCTGGTGGGCTTCCCCCCCGCCCCATAATACCATTCTTTCTCTAACTTGGAATTGATGAATTTGACTTTGCTGTTTCAGGGCATGATCCCTTATTGTTTAAGTGCTGTGGAGTCAGTTCTGACTCATAGCAACCCTGTACAGGGTTTCTGAGGCTGTAAATCTTTACGGGAGCGGAGGCCTCAGCTTTCTCCCATGGAGCAACTGAAGAATCATACTGCTGAGCTTGCCGTTGGGGGCCCAGCTCATAATCCAGTATACCATCAGGGCTCATGAACCATTAGTGTTGTTGTTTTTAAGTGCCATTGAATCAATTCTGACTCATAGTGACCCTGTGTAGGGTTTCCAAGAAGCGGCTGGTGGATTTGAACAGCTGACTTTGCAGTTCAAATTGACCTTGTGGCCGCATGCATTATCCTGTAGCTCCACTTAGGGGTAACAAATACATTTACTCATTTACTGTGCTAAGGGAAATTGTAAGAGGAAAAGGTTTGGAGAGAGAGTTTGTTTTGGTGACAAGGTACATTTGAAATACATATTAGGCATCTAAGTGAAAAGATCTTTCTGGTATTTTCTGCTTTCAGCCAAGATCCATTGGACATCAGCAATGATATCCCTCATTCCATGTCCTCTTCTGAATCTGGATTGAACCTCTGGAAGTTCTCTGTCAATGTATGCTTGCAGCCATTTCTGCATTACCTATGTTGTTGTTGTCAGGTGCCAT
>NW_006408610.1:10522079-10542057 GCF_000296735.1 Chrysochloris asiatica | reverse complement strand
TAGTTGTCTTCCAAATTTCTTGGCAGAGATGAGTGAGTGCCTCCTGTGCCGCCTCACTTTCTTGAAAGGTTTCAATTTTTATTCCATCAATTCCTGGTGTCTTGTTCTTTGCCAATTCTTTCAATGCATTTTGGACTTCCTCCCTGAGTATCAGTGGCTCTTGATTGTATGCTACCTCTTGAAACAGTTGAACATCAACCATTTCCTTTTGGTACAGTTGGTACTGACTCGATGGCATCTAACAAGAACAAGTAAAAAGACTGCTGGATGACTGGAGAGGTATGGGCTTAGAGATTTCAGTGATCATCACTGTATAACTGGTACTTTAAGAAACCAAGCCAGAATTCACCGCAGAGTAAGTGTAGAGAGCATTTCGGGAACTCAAACCTGCATCACTACAAAGTTTAGAGGTCAGGGAACTGAGCAGAACCAGCAAAGGAACTGTAGAAGGAGTTCACTAGCTACGAGTAAAACCAGGCAAGTATAGTGTCTTTGGAAGTCAGGTGTAAAACAAAAATGCTTCATGGAAGAGAGTGCCGAGTTTCTGTCACATGCTACTGATAGTTCAAATACAATGGGGACTTAAAACTAAGCATTATGTTTGATAATGTAAGAATAATGGTTCTGAGAAGAACAGGTTTGGTAGGGTGATGGGAAGAAGGCTTGACTGGAATGGATTCAAGAGAAAAGGAAGTGAGAAATTGGAGCTGAGCAGAAAGTATGATTCTTCTGAGGAAATTTGCTGAAAACGGAAGAAAAGAAATAGGGCAGTAGCTTGAGAAAGAGACTTTTGTTGTTGTTTTTTGTTTTTCTGGGTCTTAAATGAGGAAAACATTGGCACTACATTTGTAGAAAGATGTAAGACGGGGACCTTCATGGGGCAGGATAAAGGTAGTGATGGTTAGTGAAGTAGCAGGATCTAGGTTACAAGTAGGAAGGTTAGTGTTTGCCAACAGCAGCAGTCGTTCACACGAGTAATGGGAGATAAACCCAACTCTACGGGAACAGATGTAGGTAGGTGGAGAGCTGTGGAGTTCAGAACAAGGTCATCAGATGAGAATAATGGTAAGAAAGGGATGAAAGTCTGAGGAGAGAAGAGTCGGAAACAGTCATATGGGAACATAACAGAGTAAATAAGTCAAGAAAATGAAGTGTAATTGCCAGGCAACATTAAGGGCTCATGTGATACTCCTGATCATAAGTTTAAAGAGAAACCAGTTATAAAACATCATGTATGTTTGTCTACCTACACTTAGCTGTATCTCGAGTCCTGGTGTGGTGCTGTGGGCTAATGTGTCAGATTGCAAAGTCGTTTGAACTGCAAGGTCCGTGATTCAAGCTCACCAGCTGCTCCTTGGAAACCATTTATATAGGGTTGCTATGGGTCGGAATTGACTTGACAGCACTTAACAACAACAGCAACTACCAATATGTAATAAACCAGAAATTGGATTCAATCAGCCTTAGCCAAGCCAGATTGACAAGGTGAGAAGGAAGACAAGTAGAGGGCCTAGTAAAGGGAGGTGAGTGAGTAAATGATTGGCTATGAATCAAACTTGGATAAGCAGAGTCCTGGTGTGGTGCTGTAGGATAAGCACTGGAATGCTAGCCTCAAGGTCGGTGCCCCAAACCCCCTAGCTGCTCCTTGAGACCCCTATACAAAGTTGCTATGAGTTGGAACTGACTCAATGGTATTTAACAATAAGAAGTAGGGACTGAGGACACAGGGAAGTGAGAGCAAGTGAAAAGGTGGTGGGATTAATAGACTGTGAGTTGAAGGATTGTTGGAGTTGGGATACTATCTGAAGTGAACTGTCAGTCAGATTCTGATGCTTGTAAATGGGATTTAAAGGATGGGGCTAGAGGGTTGCATTTATTAGTAATAAGAAGGTCTAAGATGTGATCATGGACTGAGTGTCTGAAATAGTGGGGGATATTGTCATTAGAGGAGAGGACATCAAGGAACCAATAAGCAAGGGTTTGAAAAGGATTGCCTATGTGGTATTGAGATTCTCAAACACTTAACAACAACAACGCCCCTTTCAGGTATAATCATGAGTGTTGATGTTGCTGCGTACCTTCGAGTCAGTTCCAACCCATAGCAACCCTGTGTAGGTAGGGTTTCCGAAGAGTGGCTTGTGAGGTTGAACCGCTGACCTTGCAGATCCAACCGACTGCAGTCCAGCACATTACCCCACAGCATCACACCCGGAGGAGTGGGAGGGAAAATGCACAGCTTCAGGGGAAGCAGTGGTCAGGGACAGTCGGGTTATTCTTAGAGCAAGAATTCATTTCACCAGTAGAACTGGTGAAGAACATCCCAAATAGGTACACTAGTAACAGAGACATAGAAGGTATTAGTATTAGGGGAACAGCAAAAATTGTGGTAGGGTGTGGGATTTTAAGGTTTAGCCTGTTTGATGTCTTTATAGTCTTATATCTCTATGGATCACTTAGAATTTATGAGCATTCTCTGTATTTCAGCATCCAGAAATTTTTCATAAAAATGAATGTCACTCCCAAGACTGAGCTCAGTAGGGCATGGCTCAGTATTTCCCAGGACTGATACTGAACCATTCATAGTGATTTTTGTTACAGCTTCCCAACCACCTTCTCAATTTAGTTGTCGCTGTGGCCCTGCAGGGCAGAATAATGACACCGCCCCTCTCTTACAAGTTGTCCCCCACAGGTCTTTCACCAATATTCAAATCAGAGAAAAATATTAATTATAAAAAGTAAGTATAGGGGTAATCCAGTTCTTTCTCAAAGTTTTCCTCTCTGATTCGTTTAGTCTCTTTCAAAATGCTGCATCTAAATGGCTTCTAATAGTGAAACCGTGTTCTTAGCATTAAAAAAAAAAAAAGCTAAGAGGACATTGTGGTTTTTAGGCACCTTTTGTAGTGTATCAGCTAGATGTGTTATCTCATCAATGTCTATATCAGTTAGACCTCTTTCAGTTTTAATTATCAGAGAGCCAAATTCTAGCAACCTTACACAGTAAGGAAATTAATTAGTTCAGAGGGAAGGTAGGCTTCAGGATTAGTTAGCCAGTAACTTAATGAAGACATCAAGGATTCTGAATCTTTGTAGTGTTCCACTCTGATACGCACAATATTGGCTTTTGACCAAAGCAGGAATTTCTTTGCAGTTATGGGATGTTTGCCAGTGACATTGGAGCTACTCAAGTGTACTACAAGAGAAAAAAGTCTGGCTTCTCCCTAACAGGAAGGACAAACTTAACCAGAAAACACCTTCTCATATCACACTAGCAAGAGTCCTTCTCACTTATGAATCAATGTCTGGTTCTGAGGATGGCCCCACCCTTGAGCAGCACAGGCCCCATGTTGCCGTCTCAGAGTTCTGAGCTAGATTTCAAGAAGACGGCCACAATGCCAACTACAGTGACTGTCTTGATTGTATTCTGGTTCTTTGGGTGTTTTTTTAATCCATTCTTTTTCTGTTATACTTTCATAATGAATCAAAATGCTTCTTGGTCAGACTTTATTGGTTTAATTGCCCATGTTCAGAATGTTCCATTATATAAAATAGTCACCCAAAACAAAACCCAACAAAATCCATTGCCATCAAGCCTGGTTCATCTCATAGCACCCTTGCATATGGTTTCCGAAAACCTCATTTCTCCCTCAGAGCAGCTGGTGGGTTTGAACTGGTTAGCAGTCCAGTGCTTTATCCTACAGTGCCACCAGAGTTCCTATAAAGTAGTATAGAAACTATTAAAACATTCCTCTTTTAAAAAAGAGAAAAAAGAAGTTGGAGTATTGAAAAGATTATAGATAGTTGGCAAATTTGAATCTCTATTTCCTTGTACCTAATTATTGTTAACCTCCTTCACATCCAGATAATTAATTTAGCTCCCATTTATAGAGACTTTAGTCATTTGATTTGTATCTTCTTCCCATCAAAAGTTGCCTGAAGCATTATGACAATGTAGAAAGTGAAGTGGATTGTGATTAACTCTAATTCTAGCCCTACTGCTTTCAAGACTTTGTGAACTGGAGCAAATCTTTTAACTTCTCACACCTTCACCTTTCTTTTCTAAAAGCTAGAGCTGATTCTACTTACCTTTGTACCAACTTGTTTTTATGGAAGTCTCTGGTAGCATAGCTGCTGCTAACCTCAGGGTCAGCAGTTCGAAACAACCAACTGTTCCATGGGAGAAAGATGAGGCTTTCTGCTCCCATAAAGATTTACAGCCTCGGAAACCCTATGCAGACTTGTTATGAGTCAGAACCAACTCCACGGCACATAACCACCACCACCACCTTCTATCATTCCACCACTCACCTGTCAGTTTGTTGTACTGTGGTGGGTTGTGCGTTGCTGTAATTTTGGAATGTTTGCTACAGGCATTTTAAAAACCAGCAGGGTGAACCATGGTGAACAGGTTTCAGCTGAGCTTCCAGTCAAAGACAGTCTAGGAAGAAGGAGAGAGGACTGACTACTTTTGAATATTTAGTCACTGAAAACCGTATGAATAGCACAATATTCTGTCAGCACCAGAATATTGAATATTGAAACATGATAAAGAGCAACAGAATATTGTCAGAAATAGTGTCAGAAGATGAGCCCCTCCGGCTGAGAGGCACTCAAAGAAATGGCTGAAGAGCTGCCTCCTTAAACTAGAGCTGATCGTGATGACGCGAATGGAGTAAAGCCTTCAGGACCTTCATTTGCTGATGAATTCAAAATGAAGAGAAACTTCTGTAAACATTCATTAATAATCAGAACATGTACAAAGTATGAATCTAGGAAAATTGGAAATTGTCAAAAATGAGATGGAACACATAAACATCGATATCGTAGGCATTACTGAGCTGAAATGGACTGGTATCGGCCACTTTAAATCTGACAATCAGCATGGTTTACTATGCTGGGAATGACAAATTGATGAGAAATGGCGTCACATTCATCATCAAAAAGAACATATTGGTCTTGAAGTACAATGCTGTCTGTGATCGGATAATATCCATATGCCTACAAGGAATACCAGTTACTACCACTACTATTCAAATTTATGCACCAACCACTAAAGCAAGTGATGATGAAATTGAAGAATTCTACCAATTTCTTCAGTCTAAAATTGATCAAACTTGCCATCTAGATGTATTGATAATTACTGGCGATTGGAATGCAAAGGTTGAAAATGCAGAGGAAGGAGGAGTATTTGGAAAATATGGCCTTGGTGATAGAAACAGTGCTGGAGATAGCATGATAGAATTTTGCAAGACTAATGACTTTTTAGGGTAAGTACCTCTTTTAAACAACATAAAAGATGACTGTACACATGGACCTCACAAGATGTAATACACAGAAATCAAATTGAGTGCTCCTGGAAAGAGACGATGGAAAAGCTCCATATCATCAGTCAAAACAAGGCCACTGTGGAACAGACCGTCAGTTGCTCATTTGCAAGTTTAGGCTGAAGCTGGAGAAAATTAAAACAAGTCCACAAGAGCTAAAGTATGACCTTGAACATGTCCCACCTGTTAGAGATCATCTCAAGAACATATTTGATGCATTAGACATTAAAGACATAAGATCAGAAGAGTTGTGGGGTGACATCAAGAACATCATACAAAGAAAGCAAAAGGTCATTAAGAAGACAAGAAAGAAGGAAAATACCAAAATGGATGTCATTCAGAAGAGACTCTGAAATTTGCTCTCCAGTGTAGAGATGCTAAAGCAAATGGAAAAAAAGGAGGAGGTAAAAGAACTGAACAGACATTTTCAAAGGGCAGCTCAAGAAGACAAATATAACAAAATGTGCCAAGACCTGGAGTTCCGAAAACCAAAAGGGATGAACTCGCTCAGCATTTTTCAAGCTGAGGGAAGTAAAAATAA
Source organism: Chrysochloris asiatica (assembly GCF_000296735.1). Lineage (NCBI taxonomy): Eukaryota > Metazoa > Chordata > Mammalia > Afrosoricida > Chrysochloridae > Chrysochloris > Chrysochloris asiatica. The sequence continues at coordinate 10,536,195 of NW_006408610.1, read as the reverse complement.
AATTGAAACCTTGAATTGCAATATGGAAGGATTCTATGGGGAAAATATTGAATGATGCCAAAAGTATCAAAGGAAGATAGAATATACAGAGTCACAGTAACAAAAAAAAAAATGTCTAGTTTCAACCATTTCAGGAGGGTAGCATATGATCAAGAGCCAGTGATCCTGAAGGAAGAAGTCTAAGGTGTATTGAAGGCATTGGCAAAGAACAAGATACCGGGAATTGATGGAATACAAATTGAAATCTTCAACAAACTGATGCAGCACTGGAGGCACTCACTCATCTATGTCAAGAAATTTGGAAGACAACTACCTGGCCAACTGACTGGAAGAGATCTGTATTTGTGCCCATTCTAAAGAGAGGTGAACCAAAGGAATGAGGAAATCATCTGACAATATCATTAATATTGCATGCAAGTCAAATTTTGCTAAAGATAATACAAAAATGGCTGTAACCATACATCGACAGAGAACTCCCAGAGGTTCAAGTCAGATTCAGAAGAGGATGTGGAATGAGGAATATCATTGCTGACGTCAGATAGATCTAATATTTGCCTGTGTTTTATTGACTATGCAAAAGCTTTCTACTGTATGGATTATGACAAACTATGGACAGCATTGTGGAGAATTAGTATTCTAAAACACTTCATCGTGCTCATGAACATAGAAGAGACAGTTGTTCGAACAGAATGGTTTAAAGTTAGGATAGGTGTGCACCAGGTTTCTATGCTGTCACCATACTTATTCAACCTGTATGCTGAGCAGATAATCCAAGAAGTTGGATTATATGAAGAAAAACATGGCATCGGGATTGGAGGAAGATTTATTAACAGCTTGCAGATGATACAGCCTTGCTTGCTGAAAGCAAAGAAGAAGACTTAAAATACTTAACTGTTGAATATCAAAGACCACAGCCTTCTGTATGGGTTGCACTTCAATGTAAAGAAAACAAAAATCCTTACAACTGGACCAAAAAACAACATCCTTATAAATGTAGAAAAGATTGAAGTTGTCAAAGACTTCATTTTGCTTGGATCAACCATCACACTCACAGAGGCAGCAGCCAAGAAATCAAACAACATATTGTACAGGGCAAATCCACTGCACAAGACCTCTGTAAAGTGTTCAAGAGCAAAGATGTCAGTTTGAGGATTTAGGGTGCGCCTGACCCAAGCCATGGTATTTTCAGTAACCTCATATGCATGCGAAAGTTAGACAGTGAATAAAAGGAAGACTGTAAAGGAATTGATGCATTTGAGTTATGGTGTTGGAGATATTAAAAGTATTGTGGACTGCCAAAAGAACAAATAGATGTGTGTTGGAAGAAGTACAGCCAGAATGTACTTGGAAGCCAGGATTGCCACAGTTCATCTCTCATACAATAACAGACAATAACTCCGTCTTTGAAATGTGTGGATCCTAGAACTCCTCACGCTCCTTGTTTCCATCCTATCAGTCTCCTTTGCTGGTTCCTCATTTCTCTACCCTCCAAATATTGAGAGTCCTAGAGCTCAGGCCTTGGACCACTTTTTCCTTCCTTCCTGAAGGCTTTAAATATCATCTATTAACTGGTAAGAAGTCTTGATGTGGCACTGTAGGGTAAGCACTGGACCACAAGGTCAGTTCGAACTCACCAGCCACTCCTTGGAAACCCTATACAGAGTTGCTTTGAGTCAGAATCGACTCAAAGGCACTTAATAACAACAAAATAAACTGATAACTTCCCAAATAATTTATAGATAACTTGGTTCTTTCTATAATTTCTGGCTAATATTTATCTACTCAACATTTTTTTCTTGGAATGTAGTATGTATTTCTTAAAATGTTCAAACCCAAACTCCTGATTAACCTTACCAGTACCCCATCCACAAACTTGCTCCTCTTCCCCAGTCTTCCCCATTGTAGTAAATGGCATCTCTAAGCTTCCAGTAACTCAGGAGAATAACATAAGTGTTAGGCCTTCTTCCCCTCTCTCGTACAAAGGGGCTTCAAAAAAGTCTGTAGATTATTCTACTTTTCCCCCCACGTACTTCTTGAAGCCCCCTTGTATCTCTTATCTATCAACAAAACTCGTTGGCTTTACCTTTGCAATAGAATCCAACCATTTTCATCATCTCCCACTGCTATCAAGCTCAATTGTGTTATTGCCAGTAATTTCCTAAATGATCTGTTCCTGCCCTCAACTTACGTCCCCCCAGCAATGCTGATGCTTTAAGGAATAAGTCAGTTGATGTGATCACTCAGCTCAAAACTTCCCAATGGCTTCCTTTCTCAGATTAAAAGGCCAAGTTCCCCATAAAGTCCATTAAGTAGGCACCATTACCTCTCTACCCCATCTGCTGCTCTTCTCCAGGCTGACACTGAGTCAGTCACATGACCTTCTCCTGGTTCCTGCACACTGTATGTCCACACCTTCCTCAGGGCCTCTGCACTTGCTATTTCTAATGACCACTCATCCCTGTTATATCTGCATAGGCTGCTCCTTCAAGTCTTTACTCAAATGTTATCTGTGCTCCTTCCTCACCAACATTTCCCACCACCATTCTCTGCTTTATTGTTTTCTACAGTATTTATTTCTATCTGACTTACTGCACATTTTATCTGTTAATTTTTGGCTCCTTCCACTAAAATGTAGAATCCACAAAGGCAGGAATTTTTGTCTGTTTTGCTTACTGCTGTATGTTATTGCACAATAGTTTCTGCCAATAGTAGACACTATGTAAACATTTGTTTAATGAATGACTGAACCAACCAAGGGATTCTATAAATATTTTATATAGGAAAGTAATTTGAATAATTTAAAAGATACCAAAATAATACATTCATATTTCAATCATTGTGATTTACACTCTGACAGATTTATCTCCTTACTTATAATTATATTGGGCTTCTATTAAATTAGTTTACATTCTAAGGCATACTAATTAGGAAAAGAAAAGTAATTCAGAAGCATCCCAGGCAACAAAAACCAGATTGATGTAGAAAAATAATTTTCTACGGATAATCCAAAGTAGAATATCCACATGCAACATTTCACAGATGCTAGCACTTAAGGATTTGCAGTCTAATAGTGGAAAACCAGTAAAAACTTTAAACTTTATTAAAAACAAAAATACAAACTTTTAAAGAGATTTTTTTAATTCTCTCATAGGTATCTCATAACCACTAAGGAATCTTGGTGTGGTTCTTTAGGATAACGCACTGGACCACAAGACTGGTTTGACCTGTAAGGTTGGTGGTTCCAACCTACCAGCTGCTCCTCGGAAACCCAATACAAGATCGCTATGAATCGGAACCAATTCAACAGCACTTAATAAGAAAACAACAGCCACTATATATGTCTACAAACATGTGACTATGTATAAGCTGCTTCCTTCAAGATAGGGGTGTTCAAATCCCAACCCCTTATAAGGGTGTTGGCAAATGATACAAATACGCTAATGACTTTATAAAAAGAAAGGGAGAAAAAGCTCACAAGGTAAAACAAAACAAAATTGAGTCAAGCAAACTCAGTATCAAAGCAGTAGCGGTGTGAGACTGCCAGCTGCGTCTTCTGCACATGGGATCAAAGTTCGAACACCTTTAAATGATCAACTAGATCATTTACCAGATACCACTGCAAGTACAAGAGGAAGATGCTAATAGAGATCATTCCAGGAAAAATCACAAATGACTGGGTGTGGTGGTGGTGTTGTTAGGTCTGTACCGACTCATAGTGACCCTCTGCAGGACAGAATGAAACCTTGTCTGGTCCAGCACCAACCTCACAATTATTTCATTTACTTTTGAAGAATGATTTTGCTGAATGCATAGTTCTAGGTCGGTAATTGTTTCTTGGTTTTTCCTTATAGCGCTTTGCGTATTTCACTGTAGTCTCTTGTTTGCATGATTTTTTTTTTTTTTTAAAGCTTTAATTGTGAACTGAGTGATAGTTTACATGGGAGAACATCAGTTTTGCACTCATCCTATTGTATTTCATTTCATTGCAATGATTAAAATCCCCTCCGTGCATCATCATTCAACAGTATTTGCTTCCATTCCCTCTGTTTTTGTTTGTTTGTTTGTTTTGGATGTACTTTTGGTGTACACTCAGGAATATATATTCATTTAAACAACTAAAGGGCACATTGCACAAGCCTGCCTCTTTGGCGGCCAGCACACAGCCTTTCTCTTTCCATGAGTCTAGAGTCCTCAGCTGCTCCCTCTCTCCATGTCCTCATCTCTGCCTCCATCTCTGGTGTCGCTGCTTCTCTGGATAGGGTCCCACATTCCACTCATGCTCTTCTTCCTTGATGGTACTAGGGTCCTCTGCTCCTGGACTGTAAGATTAACTACTCCCCCATTTTTGTTATAAAATTTCTATCTTTACAGTTGTGACAGTCGTAATTAGTCATGATAACCGTTAATCACTATTGAATCATAAGAATCTTATCCCATCTCCTTTCACCAGACCCATCTAGACAATGAAAACTATTCAGTGGGGATTTGTTTGCATGATGTTTGAAGAGAAATTTCATGTAATTCTTCTTATCTTTGTTCCTCTATATGTGCTTCTTTTTCTCTATCTTCTCTCAGGATTTTCTCTGTCTTTGATTTCCTGCTGTTTGAATTTAATATGCCTATGCAGATATTTTTGCTATTTGAATATAACATGCCTACCCTGGTGTGGTGGAGTCCTGGTGTGGCGCTGTGGGTTATTGCGCCAGACTGCAAAGCCATTTGAACTGCAAAGTTGGAGGTTCAAGCTCACCATCTACTCCTCGGAAACCCTATACAGGGTCACTATGGGTCAGAATTGACTCGATGGCACTTAACAACAGCAACCTTGGTGTGGTGTCGTAGGATAAAGCACTGGACTGTGAACCACAGTTCAAACCTACCAGCTGCTCCTTGGAAACACTCCACAGGGTCATTATGAGTTGGAACTGACTCGATGGTACTTAACAACAACAATGTGCTGGTGGCATAGCATGTCAGCGTTGGGCTGCTAACCAAAAGGTCAGCTGTTTGAGTCTGCCATCTGTGCCATGGAAGAGAGAGAAGACTTTGTGCTCTTGTAAAGATTGGTGTTGTTAAGTACCGTGCAGTTGGTTCTGACTCATAGTGACCCTATATAGGGTTTGCAGTTGGTTGTGACTCATAGTGATCCTATACAGGGTTTCCAAGGCTGCAAATCTTTACGGGAGCAGAAAGCATCATCTTTCTCCCGTGAAACAGCTGGTAGTTTCGAACTGCCAACCTTGAGGTTAGCAGCCCGAATCGTAACCACTACACTACCAGAGCTCCTCAGAAACCCTACCCAGGGCTGCTATGAGTCAGAACCAATTTAACTGTTGTGCCCTAGTAGACACACAACAATCCTACTTGGTATTCTGTGGACTTTCTGGATTCTCAGCCATTATCACTTCAAATGTTGCCTTTGATCTTTTTTCTCTTCTCCTTTTGGTATTCCCAGTGTGCATACGTTATACCTTTAGTAATTGTCCCACCATTCTTGGATATTCTGTTCTGTTTCATTATTATTATTATTATTATTAATTTTTCTCTTTGCTTTTCAATTTTGGAAGTTTCTCTTGACATATTTGCTAGCTTGACCATGAGCCCATAAGCCATTCTTTATTTCTGTGGTGTTGTTTTCAGTGCTATCTAGTCAGTTCCAACTCATAGCCACCTTGTATAGTGTTTCCTAGAAACAGCTGGTGGGTTTGAACTGCTGACATTTTGGTTAGCAGGCCATTGCTTATCCTACAGTACCACACCAGACTACTGCCTTTTATTTTTCACATTTGTTTTTTAATCTTTCTTAGAGTTTCCTTTTGTCTGCTTACATTACGTATCTGCTCTCTTCTTACATGCCGTCCACTTTTTCCATTAGATCCACTAGCGTATATATCATCAACTAAAAAAACAAACCTGTTACCACTGAGTGAATTCTGACTCAGATCCACCCTGTAGGACCAAGTAGAGCTGTCTCATCGGGTTTCCAATGAAACAGTCTTTATGGATGTATACTGCCACATCTTTCTCCCACACAGTGGCTAATGGGTTCACATCACTAACCTAGCAGCTGAGCCCTTAACTATTGTACCACCAGACCGCCTATATTTATAATTATGATGATATTTTGTACTGTACACAGAATCCAAGGCAAGAGATTTGGTTGCTATGCAGTGTATATGTTGCCCTTCTTCTGTAAGAGGGAGATTACTTTTCTAGGAAGGCTTTGACTCATGGTATTTCCTGTTCTGGCTGTTGCTATAGTTCACCAAAACTTTAAAACTCCAAGTCTATTACAGGACGCATCCTGAGCCGTGATGGAAATGAGCAGAACTTGTGCGAAGCCCTGAAAAAAATTCTTAAAGGCACACTTTGGAGAAAATCTCATTTGTAGCCTTCTACTGCCTATGTGTCAAAATCTATATGCAATTGAAGTGAGGGAAATGCAATAAAGACTTTGCTGAATTTGATCCCTTCTATAAAATAAATTTTTTCCTTATAAAAAAATAAGCTCTTAACAGACTGGAATAAGCTTTGGATTGTGGCTTTCAAAGGTTTTCTTCTTGTTTTTTATAATTTAAATAGTGATATAATTTATTCTTTAGTAGAGGACTAAGGAATCTCATCCTAGACTCAAAACGTGTTGGATCTTAGAATAACGTGTCTAATCCCATCTTTTTACAGATAAGGAGATGGCTATTCAGTGATACACCCAAAGGGACAGAGCCAGTGACAGATGCCAGCTCTGCTTCATTTAGTAGTCTGGTAGCGTAGTGGTTATGAATTGGGCTGCGAACCTTAAGGTCAGTGGTTTGAAACTGCCAGCCGCTCCGCGGGAGAAAGATGAGGCTTTCTACTCACGTAAAGATTTACACCCTCGGAAATCCTGTACAGGGTCGCTATGGGTCGGAACTAACTCGACGGCACTTAACAACAACAACAACAACCATATACCTATACCATTCTAATAAATCCTATTGGAATCACTTCAGGGTCTTTAAATTGAAAAAAAATATGTATGACTGGATCCTGTCCCACACATTCTGTTCTTGATATATGGGGTGTAACCTGGCCACTGGGATTTTTTTAAAGCTCCTCAGATGACTGCAGTGTGCAGCAAAGTTTGGGAATGTCTGCTACAAATGGAATTAATGTATTTAAGTAATTGGAACTAGAATGAAGTCAATGATGCAGATTTCCATCCATTTTGATTCCTTAATCACATATTTGGCTAGGCTTTATCTGGGTAGGAAGAAAAGTCTTCACGTTGAGTAATACCTGAGATTTTTGCCGAACAAAGGCTCTCTTGATATGGCTACCTTTTCACTGGTTTGTAGTTTGTAAATGAGATCGCCTGTGATAAAATTCTTAGCCATGAAATTGGAGAACAGTTCTGTGACACTGATCATGCAAGGAGGAAGTCTTCTGCCATCTGTGTTGTGGCATGCTCGGCTGTTGTTGTAACTAGATAAAACTCTAATTACTGTTAAACAGATTGTTTATGAGGTTGTTTAATATTTTAGGGGAAGTGTATAATTCTAACGAGGCAAAGTGGCTCCAGATTTAAAAACAAAAGACTTCTCCTTTGAAAGCAAGTTAATCAGTAATTTGACAAGCAGGATTGTTTCATAACACACTTCTGTGTGTGTCCTTGTTACGGCATGTTGCAAGGCACTTTGGTTATAACCATTCTGTGATGCTGTCCTGTACTCTTTGGCACCAAAGGTTCACCAGACATAGAACTAGAAAATACTCATTGTGATTGGTAAATGACACGTAGCTCCAAGATATCAATTCTCTTAATAAAACTTTTCCTTCATCATGCCAGATGTGGGGAGCGTGAAATAGAAAAGGTAAGGCTAGGGGGCAGTGATCAGTTAGAAGCATTTCGTAAGTTTCAGGCTCTTATTGAAACAGTGGCAGGTTGATGGCCGGAGGCTGTGTCTGAAGGTCACTAGGCTAACAGGAGGGGATGCAATACAGACTTTTCATTGTTCTTGTTGTTGTTGTTATGTGCCGTGGAGTCGGTTCCGACTCATAGCGACCCTGTACAGGGTTTCCGAGGCTGTAAATCTTTGCGGGAGCAGAACGCCTCATCTTTCTCCCATGGAGCAGCTGGTAGTTTCGAACTGCTGACCTTGTGGTTCACAGCCCGATTCATAACCACTACGCTCATTGTTCTAGTGGTGCCATAATAAACTGCTATACATTTAGTGACTAAAACAACAGAAATGTATTATCTTAACAGGTCGGTCAGTCAGAAGGCCGACAAGGATCTCACAGGGCTAAAACCAACATGTCTACATGACTGTGTGCTTTTCTGGAGGCTCTAGGGCAGGGGTGGAGAACCTTTTTTTCTGCCAAAGTTTATAATATTATTTGTGAGCCATACAAAATTATCAACTTAAAAATTAGCCTGCTGTATTTGCTCAGACATTTAATTAACTCACCCCTAATGTAAGGAGCTCTGGTAGCGTAGTGGTTACGAATCGGGCTGCGAACCTTAAGGTCAGTGGTTCGAAACTACCAGCCGCTCCGCGGGAGAAAGATGAGGCTTTCTACTCCCGTAAGGATTTACACCCTCGGAAACCCTGTACAGGGTCGCTATGGGTCGGCTCCGACTCGAAGGCACTTAACAACAACAACAACAAATGTAGTACCTAAGGTGCTCTGGTAGCGTAGTAGTTACAAATTGGGCTGCTAACCTCAGGGCCAGCAGTTCGAAACTACCAACTGTTCCACGGGAGAAAGATGAGGCTTTCTGCTCCTGTAAAGATTTACAGCCTCGGAAACCCTATGCAGGGTTGCTATGAGTCAGAATTGACTCCACGGCACATAACAACAACAACAACAACAATGTAGTAACTAGGAGTCCTAGTGTGGTGCTGTGGGCTAATGCATCAGACTGCAAAGCTGTCTGAACTGCAAGGTTGGCAGTTCAAGCTCACCAGTCACTCCTCAGAAACCCTATGTAGGATCGCTGTGAGTCAGAACTGACTCCACAGCACATAACAACAACAGCAGCAGTGTAGCCCGCGGGTCGGATCCTCCCCACCCGTGCTCTAGTTGAAGATCTGTTTGCTGTTCATTCAGGTTTTACAAAATTCATTTCATTGTGATAGTAGGACTGGGATCCCCATTTCCTTGCTGGTTTTCTAATTAGGGTCAGACCCACCTCCTTAAGGAGCACCTGCATTTTTTTGACTTGTGACCCCATGCCACCATTTTCAAAACCTACAACAACAGGTCAAGTCTCACACTTCTAATAGCTCTTCCGTCCTTCTACCATCCCGTTTCTCTGACCCACTCTCCTCTATTCCACTTTAAAGAACTCATGTGATTCGATTGGGCCTTTATCACTCAGGAATAATCTCCCCATCACAGGGTCCTTACCCTTAATCCCAGCTGCAAGCCCCTTTAGCCAGGAACCATGGCTCATTCCCAAACTCCAGAGAACAAGGGCACAGACATCTTTGTTGTTGTTAAGTCTATTCCGACTCATAGCAACCCTGAAGAGACTATCAGAGGAGAAGCTAGTGGGTTTGAACTGCCAACCTTGCGGTTAGCAGTTCAGTGTTTATCCTACAATGCCACACCAGGACCCCATGGACATCTTTGTTGTTGTTGTCGTTAAGTGCTGTCAGGTTGGTTCCGACTCATCGCAACCCTAAATACAGTTTCCAGGAAGCATCTGGTGGGTTTGAACCACTGACCTTGTGGTGAGTAGTCCACTGCTTACCCTGCAGCACCACACCAGGAGGATGACTATTTTGCACACCAAAAGGTCAACCGTATCAAGGAAACCAAGTGTTGATATTGACATAATTGTGCCGAGTCTGTGTCCAACAACTAATTTTTGAGTGCTTTTGAGTGCTGTACAAGGCATCTGAGCTATCATTATGATAGACAAGATCAACAAGGGCCCCGGCCTTGCGGATATAGCAATGTAATTATAAAAACAAGCAACGCAGAACAGTGCTCTCGCAAGAATTCTGAATGTGTTTTATACTTATGTAAACTCTTAAAAAGCAGAAATTAGTTACTCCTTTTGGCCCATTCCTCACCTTACCATCACCCCAGTGTTTGGCTCGTGTAGAGATGGATGGTGTTAATTTGAGTGAAGGAAGGTGGCAGCTACTTCTGTGTAGACTCATGATTTAATATAGCATCCTGGTGTGGTGCTGTGGGTTAATGTACTGGACTGGAAAATGGTTTGAACCGCAAGATCAGTGGTTCAAGCTCACCAGTCACTCGTCAGAAACTCTACACAGGGTCACTATGGGTCAGAACCAACTTGACGGCATTTGACAACAACAACAGCAGTTTGTGAAATGTTAATAGGTTGTGTTGTTTTCTAGGAACCTCTTTATTTGGTGTCTTGAGTGTCTAGGAAATTGTCGTCTCCTACTGGATTTAATTCAGACATGAAAGTTCTTATTAAATGGAAACCTTTGAAGAAAGGTAGGAGTGTAGCATTATGTTAATCACTACTTTGGATGAGGTATAAGACCAGACACATATGAAGGAAAGAGAGACTGTGAATATTTTGAAGATTTTATTATACACAGCAAGCCATGACACAGGGTTGTTGTTACCCTGGGAAAAGGGTAGAAACACACAGAAATTGAAGGGAAAGGTTTATGTATGGCAACCAGGGTAGGGTTACCTAGGCTTCCCAGGTTTCCTGGGGACTGGGTGGACTGAATGAAGCTGTGGGCTCCAGGGCCTGGGGGCTCTCCCTAGTTGTTGGGTATTTTGCTCCAGAAAGAACAGGGCTGGTGATGGTCCAGGTACGCGAGAGCCCTGTAAGATTGGGGGGATGGGGGAGTAATTACAGAGTAGACTTAATCTTCTTTTCCAAAAGAGGAACGCACCAGCCCCCAGTCAGGACCTCAAAACTGGGTCAAGACAGCACTTGTGAGGTATTTATATTATAAATAGTGAATGGTACAATAATAAAAATGACTGAGGTTTTCTAGATTCATTTAAAAAGAAGGAGAAAAGCTGTGGTTATGAACATTAAACTGTGAGTGACTTAAATACATGCAATGCTACAGAGAGACAGATGAAATTTACTGACTCACTGAAAGCTTTTGACAGATGCATTACGTTTTGGGGAGTCCGATTTGAAATATTAAAGCAGCCTTTGTTTGTAAATGGAACGTCTACTGAGCAGATTATATGGAGCAGCAAGCAGACAGATTTGCAGTTTTAATGGGTGTCAAAACTCAGCTGACCTTTGTGAACTATTACAGGGACAAACACAAATGGCTTCAGTTAGAGAGGGATATAGTGGTAGAAATAGGTGATACATTGTTCCAAATGTGTTACTGGGTTGGTGGTGGGGGGGTAAGAAAACTAAATTTTTGAAATAACTGGTTTCACTTCTAATTGAATGTAATACTTCGAAAACAAAACCCTTATGGTAAAAGCTGTTGCTTACAGAGGCTCTTTGTTTTCTATTAGAAATTAGTACAATTACAGACTGGACTCCCCCCTACTCCAATTCTTGTAAATAAAGTGTAATAATGTGAAATTATGCAGAATTTACTAGCACAACTAAGAACACTAGTATCCTTAAAACCAAATGATAGTTGAATTTAACATAAAAATAGTTGACTGAGTATGATTATTATTAAAAACTAAGGTAAATTTAGGAATCAAGTAGATTAAATAATAATTAATACGATAAAGGTGTTCAGAGTAGCCCATGTACTTACTTTTTAAATTTGTTTCATTTAACTGTAGTCTTGCAATGTAGATTTAGGAGTCCTGATGTAGCACTGTAGAATAAGCACTGGGCTGCTAACTGCAAGGTCGATGGTTCAAACCCACCAGCCAGTCCTTGGAAACCATATAGAAGGTCACTATGAGTGTGAGCCAACTTTATGGTGCGTAACAGCACGTATGGATTTTAATATTTCATGATTTCATGTATGTATGTTGTCTTTAAGTACCATTGAGTTGATTCTAACTCATAGCAACCCTGTATAGCAGGAATGGAGAACACTCACCCTCAAGCCATTTAAGACCTGCAAAATCATTTGGTCCAACCTTGCCAAGGCAACTGCAGTTCCAGCCATCATGTTGTTGTTGTTAAGTGCCATTGAGTTGGTTCCGACTCATAGCAACCCTTTATAGGGTTTCCAAGGAGCTGCTGGTGGATTTGAACCACCAACCCTACAGTTCAAACTTAACTTGTGGTCCAGTGCATTATCCTGCAGCCATCACATTAGGGATTAGTTAATTAAATGTTTAACCAAGTATAGTATGCTAATTAAAAAAAATGTTTTATTGTGAATTATATGATAGTTTACATGGGGGAACTTTAGTTTTACATTCATTCCATTGGTTCCAATCTCCTCCATGCATCATCAACCACTCAAAGGGTATATCCCAGAAACCCGCCCCCTACACTTCCCCCTCCTCCCCCCAGTTTTCGGCCCACAGTCCCTTTCCCTCTCTGGGTCCAAAGTCCACAGTTGCTTCATCACTCCACGTCATCATCTCTGTCTCTATCTCAGGCATTTCTCTTTTTCTGGGTAGGGTCCCTGTCTCGGCTCTTCTCCGTTGATGGTCCCAGAGGCCTCCGCTCCTATCTTGGAGAATTAATCACTCCCTTCCTTGTTACAAAACTTCTACCTTTGCATTTCCAACTCTCATAGTCCGTCCTGATAAGCACTATTCACTACAGTATCACGAGTTACCCATCTGTATCTCCTTTCATCAGCTCCGCCCAGACAGATTGAATAGTACCTACTAGAGATTCTGCCTTCCACCATGCTCCCTAGCACCAGATTCCCTCTTGAAAGCTTGTAAGCCAGTCACTTCTTGTCTTTGTAGTCCCCCCCTCCCCATTTGAGTATCCAATGTCCAAGCTGCCCTTCTCCGTCCACTCTGTGTGTGGGGGTTGTGTGTGAATGTTTCTTGCTGTGAGGATTTGTTCCCTCTTTTGAGTTGCTGCTCCATAGGTATAGGTCAAGTTCATCAGATTGTATCAGTTCACTATTTTTTTTTTTTCCCCTCTTCTTTCCTCTCCTGGTTGAGCTCCGATCATCCAGTCATCCGGTCCAGGTCACGTTGGTGTCATCTGCAAGTGTGGGCGCTCCTGTGCATATGTACTCTCTTCCCGTCAGCCGGTAGCTCCACTCTCCTCTCAAGTCCTCCGTGGCCACGCCACTGACTCTGGACCCAAGAGTCCCCAGGTCTCTTAACACTGATTGCCAACCAGGTTCCCAACTGGGTCCACAGAAGTCCACTGAACATTGTAGGGCTTAGCTTGCTGCTTCATTGCTGCTTGTACCCCACTTCCCCCCATTGGTGATGTGTGTGGTCACCAATCAGAGCGTGCATTTCTGTTGAGTCTTAGTCTTGGAAGGGGGTCTGCATTGAGAGGACCTGGCCACTTACCTTGATGTTTTCTAGGGAAGCAATTTGTTTGTTCTTGTAGTAACAGTCCATCTGCCTCCATTTTTCCTGCAGGTCTTTCTTTCAAGAGGTATCTTCTATTCTTCTAGCTGCTCCAGGCTGGTCTGCTCATCCTCTCAAGTGGAGATTTCAAATCTCTGGAGATCTGGATGTAGTTCCGGTTTCTACCTATAGTTTTATGTATTGCAAAGGCTCCGCAAGAAGCCTCGTTCAGTGGGTACGCTGTAGCCCCATTTTAGGTATTCCAATCAGTCATAGGCAGAACACGGACTTACAAGCCTTCTAGTGTGGTGTTTCTGACTATTCCTTTCTCTCCCTCTCCAGTGTCTACTCTATATTATAATGCAAGGGAAACCAAGATTAAAACAAACAAACAAAACAGTCAAGCATCTTAACATGATTCCCCCCCACACACACACATTCCAACCATGACTAAATCCCTGTATCTCAGAGCTGTTCATATATTGTCCTTTATCTGTGTCCCCTTTAGCCCTTTCGAACATGCCAAATTGTTCTCCCATCTGCCCCGTTTCTCCGCTCCCCTCCCTAGCACCCAAGCTCTCCCGTGTCCAATCCCCACCCTGCTCTCCACCCTCCACCCTTCCCCCCACCCATCACCAACTTCCCAACAACCAACAAAGACATCCCGCTATCCCCTTTTAGTATAATTTCTTTTTCTTAGTCTTTTACA
>NW_006408610.1:10492238-10520062 GCF_000296735.1 Chrysochloris asiatica | reverse complement strand
GAAGGCTTTCAATTTCTCTCCATTGAGAGTAATGTAGGCTGTTGGTTTTGTATATATGCTCTTTATTATGTTGAGGAATTTTCCTTCAATTCCTATTTTATTGAGTGTTTTTATCAGGAATGGATGTTGGATTTTGTCAAATGCTTTTTCTAGCATGCTAAGTTTTAACTTGATAATTTTGTATGGCCCATGAATGATGTTATAAATTTTGGCAGAACAAAGGTTACCTACTCCTGCTGTATAGGGTGCCCGAAGAACAGCTGGTAAATTTGAACCACTGACCTTGTGATTCAAACTGATGGTGCAGTAGAGTGCTTATCTTACAGCACCACACCAGGACTCATGTATGTATGTTGTTGTTGTTGTTGTTGTTAAGAGCCGTCAAGTAGGTTCCGACCCATAGCAACTCTGTATAGGGTTTCGAGGAGCTACTGGTGAACTTGAACTGCCGACCTCGCAGTTCATGTATGCATAGTATAGTAATATGCACTTGTTGTCGTTAAGTACCGTTGAGTCGGTTCCGCCTCATAGCAACCCTAGTACTACTGTATTAGCCAACATAAGATAAACAAACATTTGCATGAGAGTGGAATACTCCTCCCATGCTACTCATTCAAATAAAACAACTCATTTTTTTTTCTGATAGTAAATATTATTGTTTTTAAGTGCTAATGAGTCAAATTACTGTGTTTTACTTTTTTATTTTCAGATTGCCATGCTCTTTATGCAACTGAAATAGAATTCACATGGTTTCTTTTTCCTCCCTGGAATTCTGTATTTACCTTGTTGCTGTTAAGTGCTATTGAGTCAGTTCTGACTCATAGCGACCCTATATAGGGTTTCCGAGGAGTGGCTGGTGAGCTTGAATATATGTGTTGTTTTTTTTTAATGAAAACTCTGTCTGCTCCCGTAAAGATTTAGAGTCTCTGAAATGCAAGAAGCAGTCCTACTTTGTCCTATGAGTTGGAGTCAACTATAGATGCAAGTGGGGTTTTGGGGATTTTGGTCTGTCTTTTATGATTCCACTAAGCAGTCTGTAAGGAGCTCTGGTAGCTTAGTGGTTACAAATTGGGCTACTAACCTCAAGGTCAGCAGTTCGAAACTACCAGCTGTTCCTTGGAAGTAAGATGAGGCTTTCTGCTCCAGTAAAGATTTTCCGCCTTGGAAACCCTATGCCAGGTTGCTTATGTGTCAGAACCGATTCCATGGCACACCACCACCAAGCAACAGTTTGTTCCATGGGAGAATAATGTGGCGTTCTTCTCTTGTAAAGTAAAAGGCTTTTTAGGATAAGCACTGTACTGCCAACTGTAAGGTCAGTGGTTCAAACCCAGCAGCTGTTCCTCGGAAGTCTTGCACAGGGTCGCTGTGAGTCAGAACTGACTTGATGGCACTTAACAACAACAACAACAAGAAATCTTATGGGACAGTTCTACTCAGTCATATAAAGTCACTATAAGTCGGAATGAACTTGAAGACCTTGGATTTGGTTTAAGCAGATGTCGGGATTTACTCCTCAGTTATGTGGGACTCATTTGCAGTTGGTCCATTGCCTAGAGGAACTGACATTTAGGCTCTTGATCCCCCAGTGAGTCTCCATGGCAGCAGTGGAACCGTTGGTCCTTTGCTCTGTCTTAACAGTAGGCAAAATAAACAAGAGGATTTCTACAGGTTATAAAATCCAAACTAAATATCCTGGAAAAGTCTTAATGACAAAGGTTTTGTGTCTAAGTATCAGAAAATTTCCCTTTTTAAATGGACATGCAGCAAAAAAATTGTCCTTTTATGTATATTCAGTTTCATTTTAACATGTTTATATTTGTATAACCACCACCACAGTTATGGCCCAGAACAGTCCTATTAGCACTAAAACCCCAACATACTTTTCTTTTGTTGTGTACCCTTTTCCCACTCTTAGCTCCTGGCATTCAAAAAGATCGATCTTTTTAAAAATTACCTATAAATGCAATCGTATTGTTTAACAGTTTAAGACTGCCACTTTTATTCAGTAGATCACCCCTGACATTCATCTGAATTGTTTTGTGTATCTGTAGTTCATTGTTTTTGTTGCTGAGGAGTATTCAGTTATAAGGATGCACTGTACTTTGTTTATCCGTTTAGTCACTGAAGGATTTTTGGATTGGTTTCAGTTTATGAATAGCGTTGCTGCAAAAGTGTATACAGACTTTTGTATGAACATGAGTTTTTGTTTCTCTTGGGTGAATACCTACAGCTGGGTCAATATAGTAAGTTTCTGTGTAACTTTATAGGAAATTTTATAAAGTGGTTGTACCATTGCATGCAGTGAATTATTTAAAATGGCTTTTCTAGCCGTAGTCTCTGTAACTCCCATCAAATGACATTTTCTTGATGATTCTAGGTAAGAGAAGGTAGGGAAGATGCTAATAGGGTTATATGATTCAGTTGTGATGAACAGGGTTCACTTGTGATTATAAAAACTTGGAACTTTAATGTGGGGATTGGGCAGTTTTGCCATCTTGTTGGGTATATATAAACTGAGCCACCTCAGAAGCAGAAAGGGGCATCTTATTACCATCATGAAAAGCATTTGGAGTGAAGTGCTTCATTTGGACTCTGAGATGCCTGCGTGTTGAACCTCTTCCATCCCGCAAATGGCTGTGATGTGAGAGCACACGAGACAGAGCACTGTGCTTCCCAGCCTTTGGGCAGGCGGATCTCTTGCAGAGTCCGGTGCCTCTAGGCACTTAATTAGAGGACTTAGGTTTACAGATCCACAGCGTTAAGAGCCTAATGCCTTTGAGCTGAGGCTTATAGTGGAGTGGAGTGCCCTTTGGACATTTATCAGCAGCACTAACAGAGCTCTGTAATATTGCTGGAGCACAACAGGGACCAAGGATGAGAGAGAGGCCTGCTGCAAGCATGGCTGGGAAGAGGCTGCCCTGACTGAAGACCTGTGTCTGACCCTGTTAAAGTCCAGAACCGTGAGTGTGGTCTGTGAGTTCTGTGTGGCCATTGCAGTGAATGATCAAAACCCAACTGTAAGTAGAGTGCTGTAGGAGAGATGGTTGATGTCACAACTGGTGAAATGGTTGGAGGGTGGAGCCATGGCTGATGTCTGTCTTATAAGAATTGGCCTTGGGCTGATGAGTTTGGTTCTCTGGGTAGGTCAGAGGAGATCAGACCTTTTTATTACCGTTTTGTACACTAATCAACAGTGTATGAGAGTTCCATTTCTTCTGCGTACTTACCAGTTCTTGGTATGATCAGTCTTTTAAATTTTGGTCCTTCTAATAGAGGAGGAGCAGCATCTGATACTGGTTTTAATTTGCATTTTCCTGATAACTAATGATAAAGTGAAGGGTCAGCGTAAAAGAGGAAGATCCTTGATGAGATGCATTGGTACAGTGGCTCATGCACAGCAGTGATTGTGAAGTTGGAGCAGGACCAGGGAGTGTTTCATAGGGTAGCTCAACAAAACAAGGTAAAAAATTATAACGAAATGGGCAGAGACTTGGAGTTAGAAAACCAAAAGGGAAGAACATCACACTTAGCATTTCTCAAGCTAAGGGAACTGAAGAAAAAATTCAAGCTTCAACTTGCAATACTGCAAGATTCTAAGGGGGGCTACAGAGGCAAGAAGTGACTGGCTTACAAGCTTTCAAGAGGGAGCCTAGATCCAGAGGGCACGGAGGAAGGTAGAATCTCCACTGAGTAGTATCCAACCTGTTTGGGTGGGGCTGATGAAAGGAGATGGGGATAAGACTCTTGTGGTTAAATAGTGAATTATTGCTATCAGGACTGACTTTGAGGGGTGGCAATGTAAAGGTAGATGATTTGTAGCAAAAGGAGGAAAGTGGTTGACTCTACAGTTCAGGAGCAGAGGTCCCTGGAAACTTCAAGGGAGAAGAGCGGATAGCGGGACCCTATCCAGAGAAACAGTGATGCCAGAAATGGAGGCAGAGACGATGACGTGGAGAGATGGAGTGGCTGAGGACTCTAGACCCAGAGAGGGAGAGGGGCTGTGTGCTGACCACGGGGGGCAGGCTTGTAGGGTATACCCTTTGGTTGTTTGATGATTCATGGAGGAGATTGTAATCATGTCAATGAAATCATATACGATAGGATGAATGTAAAACAAGTGTTCTCCCATGTAAACTATGATGTAATTCACAATAAAAACATAAAAGGAATAGCCAATATTTAGCCATTTCAGGAGGTAGTATATGACCAAGAGGCAATGATACTGAAGGAAGAAGCCCAAGTTTCATTGAAGGCATTGGCAAAGAAGAAGGCACTGGGAATTGATGAAATACGAATTGAAATCCTTCAGCAAACTGATGCAGGACTAGAGGCACTCACTCATCTATGCCAAGAAATTTTGAAGACAGTTACTTGGCCAGCTGACTGGAAGAGATCCATATTTATGCCTGTTCCAAAGAGAGGTGACGCAACAAAATGCAGAAATCATTAGGCAATACCACTGATGCCGCATGCAAGTGAAATTTTGCTAAACATAATACAAAAATGGCTGCAATCATACATTGACAGAGAACTTCCAGAGGGTTCAAGCCAGATTCAGAAGAGGACATGGAACAAGGGATATCATTGCTGACGTCAGATGGATTTTGATTGAACTCAAAGAATACCAGAAAGATGTCTAACTATGGTTTATTGACTACGCAAAAGCTTTCAGTTGTGTGGATCATGACAAGCTATGGGCAGCGCTGTGGAGATTGAGTATTCCAGCACATAATTGTGCTCATGAGGAGCCTGTACATAGATCAAGAGGCTTTTGTTCGAACAGAATAAGGGAGCACTAAATGGTTTAAAATTAGGAGAAGTGTGTGCTGGGATTGTATTCTTTCACCATACTCATTCAGTCTATACGATGAGCACATAATCCGAGAAGCTGTGTTATATAAAGAAAACCATGGCATCAGGATTGAAGGAAGACTCATTTACAACCTGTGATATGCAGATGATGCAACCTTGCTTGCTGAAAACGAAAAGGACTTAAAATATTTACTGATGAACATCAAAGACCATAGCCTTCAGTGTGAGTTGCACGTCAATGTGAAGAAAACAGAAATCCTCACCACTGAACCAATAAACAACATCCATATAAACGGAGAAAAAATTGAAGCTGTCAGTGACTTCATTTTGCTCTGATCAATCATCAGTGCTCATGGAAGCAGTAGTCAAGAAATCAATATATTGCACTTCACAAATATGCTGCACCAGACCTCTTTAAAGTGTTCTACAGCAAAGATGTCAATTTGAGGACTAAGATGCACTTGACCCAAGCCGTGGTATTTTCAATAACTTCATATGTATGGAAAAGTTGGACAGAGAATAAGGAAGATCATAGAAGAATTGATGCATTTCAGTTATGGTGTTGGAGGAGAGTGGAGTCCCGTGGATTGCCAAAAGAACAAACCAATCTGTGTTGGAAGAAGTACAGCCAGAATGCTTGTTGGAAGTAAGGATGGCTAGACTTTGTCTCTCACACTTGTATAGACAGGAGGGACCAGTGCCTCTTGATTTATGTACAGTAGCGTAGTGGTTACGAATCGGGCTGCAAACCTAAAGGTCAGCAGTTCGAAACTACCAGCTGTTCCGCGGGAGAAAGATGAAGCTTTCTACTCCCGTAAGGATTTACACCCTCGGAAACCCTGTACAGGGTCACTATGGGTCGGAACTGACTCGACAGCACGTAACAACAACAAAGTGGAAAGTTGGCGAAAAAGAGGAAGAACCCCAACAAGATGGATTGGCACAGTGGCCGCAGCAGTGAACTCAGATGTAGCAACGATTGTGAATTTGGTACAGGACTGGGTACTGTTGTATATAGAGTCACTGTGGGTCAGTATTAACTCGATGGGACCTAACAACAACAAGCGTCATTTGGTTAGAGTAGTGTTGGCCAGCTTTCTCCATTGTGAAGTTACTGCTTTTCTCTTTCTATGTACTGTTTGGAAGTTGTCAAATCCACTACACCATGAGAGCAAAGTGTATCCTTTGGACCCAGGATTCCTATGCTGGAGACTCCTAGACCCAGGAAACAGAGAGAGCTGTCTGAGGATGGCAGAGAAATGGCAGCAGCAGAAGTAGTAGCAGAACCAGGGGACCAGCTGGAGATGGTTCAGTGGACTTCCTAGCAAGAAAGATGAGGCAGGAGGTTTCTGGCAGAGTGGGGTGCCTGTAGGCCCTTATTGGTACAGCTAATGGAGTCCTGGTGTGGCGCTATGGGTTCATGCACCAGACTGCAAAGCTGTTTGAACTGCAAGGTTGGTAGTTCAAGCTCACCAGCTGTTCCTTGGAACCCCACACAGGGTCGCTATGAGTCAGAACTGACTCTATGGCACTTAACAACAACAAGGAGCTTTATAACACTTGTCTGAGAAGGACAGAGTCCAGTCTGGTCCAAGGGACCCAAAAGGCCTAGAGCCTAGAGATTAGGAATTAGGGAGAGGGCTGCCTGCAGGCACAGCTGAGGAGAGGCTATCCTGACTGAACAACTGTACCCTGAGTCTTTTGTAACCTTACTTCCTTAGTAAGTCCCATTGTCTTGAGTACTGTCTGTGAGTTCTTTGTGGCCATTGTAATAAATGATCAAACCCAATAGAGATGTAGAGTGTGCCAAGGGAGGGAGGGATGGCTGGTATCAAAACTGGCAAAAAAAAAAAAAAAAAAGGTTGGAGAGATGAGGTGTATCTGACTTCCACATCAGAGGAATCTACCTTGGGCTTGTGCTGCTGATGCTCCCTCCTCCCCCTTAGGAAGTGAGACTAGATTGCCTGGTGTATTTTTATGTTAATAATATGCACATTCTACATTTGTTTGCCAACCTTGCCCTTTTCCCCCATTAGATATTTTCCACTAGAGCACTATGCTAATTTTTTCATATAATGTGTGGGAAAAGGTTGACATAGTACACTTACACAAATCCCTCCTGGTGGAAGGTGCAGTTGGCCAAAAAACCTTAGAACATATACTGTTTGCCTAAGAATACAGTAATTCTGTTTCAGTTTTTAAAACTTTGTAAAGGTTTGTGTTATGACCAGTGTATTAGTCTTCTACTGCTGCTGTAACAAATTTCCACACACTTAGTAGCTTTAAACAACACATGTGTATTGTCTCCTAGTTCTGTAGGTTTGAAGTTGGTGTGCTAAAATCAAGGTGTCTCTAGGACTGCATTCTTTTCTGGATGCTAGTGGAGAATCATTCCCTTGCCTTTTCCAGCTTCTTTCAGAGGCTTCCTCTTTTCTTACCTTATTGCCCCTTCTAGTGATGACCTCACTACCTGCATCATGTTTGAAAAAACTTCTTTAAAAAAAGAGAGAGAGGTCTTATCTTTTCATTTAGACCTTTTACATTTTATGTTCTTATTGATATATTACCAATTTTTTGTTTGTTGCCTCTATATTTTGTTTCTGTTTTTTCTTTCCTGCCATCTTTTAGGCTATTTGATTTTTTTTTTTTTTTTAAATATTCCCTTTTAATGTATTGGTTAATAAATTAAATAACTACCTTATTGTAGGTTTTGTTATTATTGTTGTTTTAATGTTGCTCTAGGAGTCCTGGTATGGTGCTATGGGCTAATGAGTCAGACTGCAAAGTTGTTTGAACTGCAGGGTCACTGGTTCAAGCTCACCAGCTGTTCCCTTGGAAACCCTATACAGGTTTGCTATGGGTCGGAATCGCCTGGATGGCACTTAACAACAACAACAAGGGTTTATAAGAATTTAGCTTTTTACAGTCTTCTTAGAGTCAATATTTTAGTACTTAAAGTAACACATCGAAACCTTACCAACATCTAAGTCCCTTTTCCCTTCCTTTTATATTGTAGTTATATACCGCAGTGTATTATATAGCTGTATTACGAGATTTGCATGTAAAGTATCATATCACACAATGTTAAACTTTTTGCTTTCAAATGTCAAACATATATAAAGAACTCAAGAAGATAAGAATGGAATATTCTATTTACTCAGCTACATATTTAACACTTCTGTTGCTTTTTTTATGTGCCTGAAGTTAAAGGTTATCCTCCTAGTATCATTTCCCATTTTTGTACTTCCTGTAGCGATCATTTCAAAGTAGTTCTGCTGTCAACACATCCTCCCAAGTTTTCTTTCATCTGAGAATATCTTAACTTTATCTTCATCCCCGAAGGATATACAATTCTAGTTTGAGAGTTATTTTCTTTCAGCGCTTTAAAAACATTCCATTTCCCTCTGGCCTCCATAGTTTCTAAAGGTAAATAAATAGTCATTCATTTGAATTCTTTTTCCTCTATGAGTAATGTGTTATTCTGATTGCTTTCAATTTTTTTTCTTTGTTCTCAGTTTCCTGAAGTTTTGGTTAGAATGTGTTGGGGTTTGGATTTCATTGTATTTTTTCTGTTTGAGGATTTGCTGTGCTTATTAAATTTATAAGTTTATATCTTTAACAAAATCTGGAAAATAAGTTTTAAATTTATTTTTATCTACACCACATTCTTTCTTTGCTTCTGCCGGGATTCTGGTGACAAAGATTAGACTTGAGGCACTCTCCTTTTTTATTGTTTTCTCCTGTCTTTTTATCTTTGTTGGTCATACTGGATAATTTCTACTCATCAGAGTTCTGATGTGGCACTGTAGGATAAGCACTTGACTGCTTACCACAAGATCAGCAGTTCAAGCCCACCAGCCACTCCTCAGAAACCCTCTACAGACAGGGTCACTGTGAGTCAGAACTGACTCCACGGCACTTAACAACAAGTGAGTTCACTTAACAACAACCAAGTTCACTTGCTCTTTCTTTTGTCATTGCTGTCCCACCTTGGAGCTCATCCAGTGAGCTTTATTTAGTTACTGATTTTTTTAATTTCCAAAGTTACCTTTGGTTCTTCTTTGTATATTGTATAAGTTTTCTGAGTTTTCCTAACTTACCATTCGTTTCAATAATTTTTGCTATTGTTGAAGCATTTTATACTATTTGCTTTCATAGTTTTGTCATTTAATTCCAGCATTACTGTTTTCTTGGTGTTGGCATCTGTTGATGATCATTCTCTGCCTAGTAGTTTGGGAATGTATTCTGGATACTTTGAACTTGTTATTGGACTTTGGGTCTGTAAATATTGATGTATTTGTTTAACAAGCTGTTGACCCAAATAGGTTCCGATTTCAAGTCCAGTTCAATTGTCAAAACGTTGCAGTGCAATTTGAATCGGTAGCACACGTGTGCCCCCCAGTGGCTAGTCTGGAATTTGGGTGATGGTCTACCGCAAATTCCATTCTCAAAGTTGATAGGCTTGTGGATCCGATTGACAAATAAGCCACTCAGGAGGTAACCCAGGAGTTCATAGCCAACTTGAGAAAGTTGTTCATTAAAGCTTCCTAGATATCGCCTTTGCTAGCTCTGACCAGAAAGTTGGGACTTGCTTTAATCGGTTTTTAACGTGCACTCCCTGCTACTGTGCCTGTATCTGGGGCCAAGACCAGAAGAGAAATAAAAACAAACTAACAAAAAGACCCCACTGAAATCCACTGCTTACTCAATTCTGACAGAGTAGAACTGCTCCCTCCACAGGGTTTCTGAGATTAAATCTTACAGGGCAGATAGCCTCATCTTTCTCCTGTTGAGGGGCTAGTAGGTTTGAACTGTTGTCCTTGTGGTTAGCTTAGCCCAGTCCACCACCAGGCATTTGCCACAACCTCTTGGAAACATGGGTTGTCTCATAAGAGAGGACGTTTTCCCTCCCTTCACTGCCACTGCTGCCACAGCTGCTACAAAGAAGAAAGAGGGAAAACAAGAAGAAAAACAGGGGCCTTGCATACTTGTTCTGAGTGTTAGGAGAGCCCTTCCCCACTTCTCAAGCCAGAACTAGGGGTCACTTGCTCTGTAAATGCTGACGTCCACTTCTAAATTCGGGCTGTGTTGAGTTCAGGCTGGAGGATACTAGAAGGGGAAACTAAACTCATTCCTGCTTCAGTGGTACTTCTCGTTTTTATTTTCTTACGCAGTCGGCCTGCTGCTGTTGGCTTTCAGAGTTTCAAGTAGCTGATCCAGTCATTCTCTCCAGATTTCATAGCCCTAGTCTCTTGAAGAAAGACCCATTGGAGTGTGCTTACTCCATCTTATCCTGAACCGGACTTAAAGATTTTTCATTTGTTTCTCTAGGAATTTGACAAGAAACTGAAGTTTTGATTCAAGTATATTTTGAGAGTGTGAAACCAGAGATGTACTAAAGTTTAGATTCTGTCATTTGATTAAGGTAAGATTGCTTAATAAAATTTAATTATACTATTCTTATTCGTTTTCAAACTTAGATTTTAATGTGCCTCATTATTAACATATTTTAGTTGTCCAGTCTAACCTGAAATTCTGACCTCAGAAAATGTTTTCATGGTTTCCTCACCATTTAAATACTTAATGTTCCACATAACAATTTCCAGATGCCTAGAAAGTCTATAAAGTTTTTGCTGTGCTTCTGTCAGGATTCTTTGCCTGAAGAAAAATGCCTGAATTTTAAACATCCCGTACAAATGAGGACTTCCAAGCAATATTGAGTAAAGGAATTTCTACGTTTTAGGAAACAAAATTTAAATTTTCATAAAAATATCCTATTACCAGCCAAGTAATTTTAGCAATATAGATTAGATTTGGAAATCTTCATCCTGTAAAGAACTATTTGATTTGAAAAACAGCCTCTTTTATGTTAGGTGAAACGTGAGGTATGTGAGGCATCTTTGTTTTATTGTGTTCTTCTAAGGTGAATTTAATATTTGGTTATTTTTTCCAAATTTCTTTTAAAAAGGAGGGAACCTAGACATCTGTCTAAAAGAAAACACTTGGCATCTTTTTATGGCATAATACCAAGCTGCAGATTAGATTGATTTTCATAATGGCAACAATGAGAAAAAGTTTCGAGAACTTTCCTTACCGGTTGTGTTTTATCATTTTCCATTTGAAAAGTTTTTATTTCTGAATATTTCTTACTGTGTTGGTAAAAGTGCCCTTTTTAAACAGGAAGAGTGGTGGGGGTGAATGTGCCGTGGAGTTGGTTCCAGCTCCTAGCAACCCTGTATAGAGTTTCTGAGACTGTAAATCTTTATGGGAGCAGAAAGCCTCATCTTTCTCCTGAGGAGTGGCTGCTAGATTTGAACTTCTGATCTTGTGGTTAACAGCCAAACTCTTCACCCACTCCATTACCAGAGTCCATACATAAGTGGTCATTTCTAAAGTGCTCATACGTTTGTTTTTTAGTAACAAACTGGCATTGACTTTAACCATCCTTTTAAGTCTTGAGGAACTGTAATTAAAAGGAGAAGTATGCAGATTTTATATGTGAAATACAGATCATCACCGTGCCATTCAGTTCGTATTCACTGCATGAATGTGATTGTTGTATTTAAGTGATATATGGGTGGTACCTTTGAAACCGCCAACCTTGTGGTTCAAAGCTATATTGCAGTGGAATGCTTATTCTATAGCACCTTGGTTCTCACTCCTAAAGTCTGGCAACCACTAATCTGATTTTCATCCCTTTTGTGCTTTTTTTTGTCTTTTTCAGAATAAAAGAAATCATACAATATATATAGCCTTTGGGGTCTGGTTTCTTTCACTTAGTAAAATACATGTAAGCTTTGTCTGTATATACATAAATCATAGTTTGCTCCTTTTTGTTGCTGAGTTGTTGTTAAGTGCCGTCGAGTCGGTTCCGACCCATAGCGACCCTGTACAGGGTTTCCGAGGGTGTAAATCTTTACAGGAGTAGAAAGCCTCATCTTTCTCCCTCAGAGCGGCTCGTAGTTTCGAACCGCTGACCTTAATGTTCGCAGCCCGATTTGTAACCACTACGCTACCAGAGCTCCTTTTTGTTGTTGAGTAGTGTTCTATTTTATGTACTACAATTTGTTAATCCATTTACTTGTTAGAAAATCTGGGTGGCTTCCAGTTTGAGCAATTATAACGATACTATAAACATTTACATAAAGTCTGTGTATGTGTGTGAACATAAACTTTTGTTTCACATGTATAAACACCTAGGAATGGATTTACTGGTGAAGGTACAAATGAGGAAAAGAAAATTACTAGAATGATCCCTGTGGTCCTGGGTTGGAGTTAGAGATATTGAAATGATGGTTTTTGGATTTTTCTCCTCTTTTTGTAATGTATATACAGAAAGGTGCTCTCATAGCGTAGTGGTTACAAATAGGGCTGCGAACCTTCGAAACTACCAGCTGTTCCGTGGGAGAAAGATGAGGCTTTATACTCCCGTAAAGATTTACAGCCTTGGAAACCCTGTTCAGGGTCGCTATGGGTCGGAACCGACTCCACGGCACTTAACAACAACAATACAGATAGATGCAGATACACAATTTATTACAGTGGTTAAGCACTTGACTGCTAACCAAAAGGTCAGTGGTTCAAATATACCAGTGACTTTGGGAGAAAAAACCCTGCCAACCTGCTCTCCTGAAGATTTCAGCCTAGGAACCCCTATGGGCAATTCTGTGTCCTCTCTGTGCCCTGGTACCAACATCAACAACAACAACAATGTATAAGTAGTGCTCCCCACTGTACTTTCGGTTTGTTTCCCTATTGCCTCCACGGCAGTGGGAAATGACTCATGGTGTTGCATACCTCATATACATTTGTGAAGGTGTAGTTGTTCCCTTTTATTTCTCTCTCTCTCTCTCTCTCTTTTTTACTTTATGACCAACTGGGTAGATAAGAGGTTGTTTTTTATTTTTTTAATTATTTAAAATAAAGATACACAATCTCATATGTGTTTTTTGTTGTTGTTGTTGGTCATGGGACAGTGCATGTATAGTTTTATAGAACCGAGTATTTGAATATTCTTGTGATGGTTTCATTGTTGTCTGAAGGAATCTCTTCAAAGACTACAACTATGGCTGAAAAGACATGTGAGATTCCCAAGTATAATAAGCATTGCTAGTACTGAAGGGTGACCTTAGGGTGACAGAACTCATGTAGAACGAAGACATCTTTGCATCATAGGTGAGATCTTTTCCCTTTGACTGTCAAACCAGCCAACCTGATACTTGGAATGACTCAACGTCTGCACCCTTCTGTTTATTCTTGTAACTACACATTAATAGCAGGTGAAATTGAGTAGAAATGGGTGTTTTTAAACCTGGGCCACTTTACCTAAACATTTAAACTGACCAGCAGCTGAAAACTATGAGGAGTTTTTCCGTGGACTTTTTAAAGCCCCCTCGTATATTGAATTAATAAAAATATGTAAAATGTTCATCACCCATGTCCTTGCATTTGAAAGACTATTTCTAAGTAATTTATAATTCAACAGCGAATTGAATTCTTAGCTTACCTTTAGCTTTATCAGAATAGAATCAAGACAGTCCATTTTAGTGACTGATCTTATAGTATCTGAGCGTGTTTTCCTTTTGGTAAATGCCTGTGTATTTAATCTGTTAAAGTATGTGCAGGGACACCTGGTTGTTTAAATAGATCTTTCTGTTTGTTTATTGTACAAAGCATTTTTAAGAATTTACACATAAAATATATACTTAAATTGGGAAAATATAGTGTGTGCCTTAAGAATAGTGTTCCTATCCCATCCTTTGGGTCATGTGACTGATTTCATCAATAAAGCTTCCAGTTATCAAAGTGAGTTGTCCCCTAGTAGGAGAAAGGCACCTAAGCAGCATTTAATTTACATATTCAGATCCTGAAAACAGTGTTAATATTAGAAGTGACTGCAAGTGGGCAGGGGCCTTGTCTGCTCTAGAATGACAACATGGTTTTTAATTGTCCTGTGTGATCGTGTGATTATGTCATCAATTCATTTAATGGCTAAACACAGGGTAGTCATGATGATGATACTTTTCAAACTAAAATCAGCCAGTTTTAAATTGGCCAAAGGCAGGCCTTACTTTGCTGTCTCTTGTAGTCACTGAATGAACTTGTATTGTAGAGGGGATAAAAGGGGATATAAAGAAGACAGCTAGGTTGTGAAGAAAAAAAATAAATGCTGAATATATATATATATATGATGATTTTTTTTTTTTCCTCCTTCCCTTTAGGGAAGAAGGAGGGTCGTTTTTCTCAAGCTCTTGTGTGTAGTTGCAGCCTGTTACTGTTGTGTGCTGTGGGGTCAATTCCAAGCAGAGTAGAACTGCCTTAGGATGTCCTAGGCTGGGATTTTTATAAAGGAGCAGGTCAGGTCTGTTTTCCTATGGAGCTACTGGGTGAGGTGAACTGCCAATCTTTTTGGTTTGCAGCAGAGTGCTTAAAAACTGAGTGATTAGGGCTCCTGATAGCAGCCTACTGCCTTATTTATAGGAGCCCTCTGGTGGCAAAGCACTTAAGTAACTGGCTGCTAACTGAAAGGGTAGCAGTTCAAACTCACCCAGCAGTTCACCTTCGTAGGAGAAAGGCCTGAAGATCTGCCCCTGTAAAGACTGTCATCACTGCTCTTGACTCCTCTCCAATTCACAGCCACCCCGTACGCGGTTTCCTAGGAGTGACTGGAGAGTTTGAACCATCGACCTTCCGGTCCAAACCAACCTGCGGTCCAGTGTTTATCCTACAGCATCACACCAGGACAGCCTAGAGAGGGCAGTTCTCCTATGTCTCTCGGGGTTGCTGTGACTCAAAATCCGCTAGCCAGCACCTAACAACAATAACAACAGGAAGGTAGACTTTGTGACTTCGGTTAATACAGTTATAACCCAAAATTAGTAAGTAGTAACTGGAAAGCAGGACTCTTGGTGTGGTACTGTAGGATAAGCAGGAGACTGGTAACCGCAAGGTCAGCTGTTCAAACCCCCCAGCTGCTCCTTGGAGACCCTATACAGGGTCATTAGGAGTTAGAACTAACTCAGTGGCACTTAACAACAGCTAAGTCACAACTGACTCAATGACACTTACCAGTAAGAGTGTATGTGTGACAACTGGCAGTGTTGAAACCAGCATTTCTGAAATTGGGGAATGAGCGGAAAGTGGGGTTTCACTTCTTTTGAGTTAGCTGTTCTTTGATAACTCCAAGTCAGACACTTTGTTATCCATTGAAATCCTCAACAATTAGTCTACCAGCTGTCAAATTTTCTGCACTTTACAAAGAAACCAAACTTATCCAAAGCCACACAGCCAGTAGTAGTAGCGAGATCCCAGGTCTCCTGACCTAAAATTTAGTTCATGCTCCATCCACTATGCCATTCTGCTTCTTTGAAGATTAGAAAGTAATGAAAGTTCTAGAAAATGCCTCTCAACTGTTAAACGTCTGGGAGGGAAATGCTAGGAGGGTGGTACTGTGGTTAAAGCACTTGGCTGCTAACCAAAAGGTTGGCGGTTTGAACCCACAAACCACTCTGCAGGAGAAAACTGAGTCAGTGTGCTTCCCTAGCGATATGTAGTCATGGAAACCCTGTGGGGCAGTTCAACTCTGGCCTGTAGGGTTGCTAGGAGTCTGAATCAACTTGATGGCGGTGGGTTTGGGTTAGGGTTTGGGCCCAGGGTGGTTACTGTGTAGGAACAGGAGGGGGCCATGTGACCAGGCCTTGGTGTGAAACAGTGAGGACCATTGGGGCTAGAGAGTGAGCCCATGAGGGGAGAAGTGGTGGTGGTGGAGGGAGCAGAAATAAGGAAGAGTCTTCAATGTTGGAGTTTGGGATTTGTTGCGGAAGTAACAGGAAATCTTCGGACGTTTGAAAGCAGGAGCAGTGAGTCGTGATTCTGGTTAGGAGGACCCTTCTGAGAAAGCCTGGGGCCAGAACCGTGCAGATAATGTGTGTGCGCCAGGACATCTGTGAGACCAGCTGAATGAATGTTCGTGCCCGCTTTCCTGAAGGACACAGACTCTCCCACAGCATTGCTTTCAACATGGGGGTCCATTGAAACCACCTGGGGGCTTTAAAACTTCACTGAAGCCAAGGCCACCCCAACAGAAATCACATAGAATCTCTGATGGCAAAGTTACAGAAGTCCTGATAATGCAGTGGCTTAAGGGTTTAGCTGCTAACCTGAAGGCTGGGGTTTGCAGCCTACAGCAGCTCCAAGGGAGAAAGATGAGGCTGTTTGCTTACAGCCTCTCAAACTCTAAGGGAGCAATTCAACCCTGTGTTATAGGGTCACTATGTGCTGAAATCAACTCAAGGCAATGGCTTTGGTTTGGTGTGGAGGAAAAGTAGTAATTAGACAAAGCTGAGATTATCGCAGTTTTACATAGTGGTTTCCTCAACTTTAATGGGCTTCACTTTTGAAAGAACTAAAATGTACATTGGGAAGTATGATTATTCCAGAACACTTAATTGTGCTCGTGAGGAACCCATACATAGTCCAAGAGCTAGTTGTTGGAACAGAACAAAGGAACACCAAAATGGCTTAAAATTAGAAAAGGTGTGTGCCAGCATTGTATTCTTTCACCATTCTTATTCAACCTGTATGCTGAACAAATCATCCATGAATCTGGATTATATGAATAAAATTGTGCCATCTCACTAACCACTACCAGATGTTCCGCGGGAGAAAGATGAGGCTTTCTGCTCCTCTAAAGATTTATAGCCTCAGAAACCCTGTACAGGGTCGCTATGAGTCGGAACTGATTCCACGGCACATAACAACAAATATACAGATGATAACAATCATGCTTGCTGAAAGCAAAGAAGACTTAAAATACTTACTGATAAAAATCAAAGACCACAGCCTTCCATATGGGTTGCATCTCAACGTAAAGAAAACAAAAATCCTCATCAA
Organism: Chrysochloris asiatica; assembly: GCF_000296735.1. Taxonomy (NCBI): domain Eukaryota; kingdom Metazoa; phylum Chordata; class Mammalia; order Afrosoricida; family Chrysochloridae; genus Chrysochloris; species Chrysochloris asiatica. Next base: position 10,503,355 of record NW_006408610.1, on the reverse strand, counting down.
ACAACATCCATATAAATGGAGAAAAAAGATGCAAGTTGTCAAAGACCATTTTGCTTGGATGAACCATCAACTCTCATGGAAGCAGCAGTCAAGAAATCAAATGATATATTGCACTGTGCAAATCTGCTGCACAAGACCTCTTTAAAGTGCTCAAGAACAAAGATGTCAGTTTGAGGACTAAGGTGCACCTGACCCAAGCCATGGTGTTTTCAACAACCTCATATGCATGTGAAAGTTGGACAGTGAATGAAGAAGACCATAGAATAATTGATGCATGTGAATTACAGTGTTGGAAGAGAATACTGAAAGTACCATGGACTGCTAAAAGAATAAACCAATCAATGTTGAAAGAAGTACAGCCAGAGTGCTTGTTGAAAGCCAGGATGGCCAAACTTCCCCTCTCATACTTTAGACATATTATCAGGAGGGACTGGTCACTGAAGAAGGACATCATGTTTGGTATAGTGGAGGGTCAGAAAAAAAAGAGGAAGACCCCCCCCCCCCCCCCCCCCAGCAAGGTGGATTGGCACAGTAGCAGCAGCCATGGTCTCACACTTAGCATCGATTGTGAGGTTGGCCCAGGACTGGCCCAGGATTGTTTTGTTCTGTTGTGTATAGGGTCACTATGAGTCAGTACCAACTCCATGGCACCTAACAACAACAACAGAATATACATGGACTCCTGGTGTGGTGCTGTAGGATTAGCTCTGGGCTGCAAATGACAAGGTTGGCTTAACACACCTTGTATTTGATCTGGCCTCTAAACATTACAAGGAAAACACATTCCCAGATGGAATTATAATTACAGGTGATAGGATTTGTAACCCATAGTTAGGGGGACACAATTTAATCTGTAACGCTCCACAAGAAAGACTAACTAACATAGTCCTGCTGCTTTACATTTATATCAGGAAAGAAACCCCCTGAATGGAGAAACTGTGTAAATGGATTGTAAACCCGCTGCCATTGAGTCCAGTTGGACGCAAAACAACCCCAATAGATAGGGGTGGGCCTTTTTTCTGCCAAAATTTATAGCATCATTCATGGGCTGTACAAAATCATCAACTTAAAAATTAGCCTGCTGGATTTTGTCAAGCATTTAATTAAATCACCCCTTGGGAACCCTAAACAGGGTCGCTATGACTTGGAACCAACTCAGTGGCACTTAACAACAACAGATGTGATGTCTGGAACTGTGGCTGCCTTGGCAGGACCAGACCAAATTATTTCTAGGACCTTATTTGTCCCGAGGGCCAGACGTTCCCCACACCTGTTATAGGACAAAGCAGAATTAGTCCATAGGGTTTCGAAGTCTGTAATCTTTATAGAAACACATTGCCTCGTCTTTCACTCATAGAGGGGCTGGTGGGTTGAAATCGTAGAAATTTCAGTTAGCAGACTAGCACTTAACCACTGTGCCACCAGGGTGCCTCCTTACTGGTTTTTAGCCTATCCCACAGTACTTATGACAGTACTAGTTTGATTTTTCTTCTGTGTTTTTGTTGTTGTTAGCTGTCATTGAGTAGGCACCGACTCATGGCAATCCTATACACAACAGAGTAAAACATTCTCCAGTCCCACGTCAGCCTCACAATTGTTGATAAGCCTGAACCTATTGTGCCAATCCATCTCTTTTTCGCTGAACCTCCACTTTACCAAACATGACATCCTTCTCCAGGGACTGGTCCCTCCTGATAAGATGTCTGAAGTATGACAAATGATGTCTGGCCATCCTGGCTTTCAAGGAGCATTCTGGCTGACTTCTTCCAACACAGATTGGTTTGTTCTTTTAGCAGTCCATGGTACTTGTAATCTTCTCTTCCAACACCATAACTCAAGCGCATCAATTCTTCTACAATCTTCCTTATTCATTGTCCAACTTTCACATGTATATAAGGTTATTGAAAATACCATGGCTTGGGTGAGGTGCACCTTAGTCCTCAAACCGACGTCTTTGCTCTTGAACAGTTTAAAAAGATCTTGTGCAGATTTGCACCGCGCAGTATGTCATTTAATTTCTTGACTGCTGCTTCCTTGGGTGTTGATGGTTGGTCCGAGCAAACTGAAGTCTTTGACAACATCTCCATTTATATGGATGTTGTTTGATGGTCCAGTGGTGAGGATTTTTGTTTACTTTCCATTGAGATGCAACTCATATGGAAGGCTGTGGTCTTTGATCTCCATCAGTTTAAGATTTTAAATCCTCTTTGCTTGCAGCAAGCAAGATTGTATCATCTGCATATCACAGGTTATCAATAAACCTTCTAATCCTGATATTTTTCCTCATGTAATCTTTACTTCTGTACAATGGTCTAATTACTCTTTGAATACATCTGAATAAATCCCTATGAAAATAAGTCAACCTTTAACTTTTATTTTTGCTAAAATAAAGTCTGTTATTTTTGCCCCTAAGGAGAAATAGCAAATTTCTGAAATAAAAAGGATCCCAAGCTCTACAGCAATGAGGGACATTTAGAAAACCATATATCATTTATAAAAAAATTTAAAAGATCTTTAAGACGATTTGCAGAATAAGATGAAAATATGCATTTAACTCATTACTCTGTTTTCCTGACAAATGAGCCCGTGTGTACACAACGGATGTCCGTTTAGTGACTTGCTCAGAGTCACATACACCCACACCACATAGAACTCATCTTTGATTTCCAAGGCTGTTTCTCAACGTACCTAGCTGCCTTTGGTGATCTATCTGCAACACCAGAAGAAGTAAGCAAGTAAATAAATAGGCAGACTCAGGTAATGCCTTTATACCATCCCATTTAATACAGCAATCTGTTTTATCCTGGAGTATTATAAAAGAAAAACTGAATTATTGAACTTTTTCTTTACCAAATGTCAATAATACTTGGGCCATTTTAAGTAAAATGTCTAGAGCATGACTGGTAATGTGTACTGAAATAATTTTTCATAAAATTTCATCACACTTAACATATTATTTATAGAGATCAATATAAAAAATTTAAGACACTGGACATAAATAATAACTAATGATTTGATCTATACATAAATTTATTTAAGTGTACAATAAGTCCAGTAAAAGAATGAACATGTTAAGAACAACTCTTACAGCTGAAAACAGTTCCGCATATAATATTTAATAATGACAGCATAACATTACTACCAGGTAAAACATCATTATGATAAAGCTGGTTTAATCACTCTGCAAATGGAATTTATCGATCTATCATAAAATGAGTTTATTGACAAAACAGTTTAAAACATAATTTGCAGTTACACATCAGTTTACTTCACAAATACACTAAGTATCACTTCTAAGAGTTTAATTAAAATTACACTATGAAATAGTTACTGTAAATATGTATTTTTGAGATGAATGCTTTTATGGCTAAAAGTAATGCTGTTATTAGGTGCTGTTGATTTGGTTCTGACTCAGAACAACTATTGTGTACATCTGACACCTGTTACTACCTTTGAACCTCCTGTCGCAACCACTGTGTCATTCCATTTCATCGAGGGTCTTAATTGTGCTGACTTTCTACTTTTCTAAGCATGATGTCGTTCTCCCGGGACTGGTCCCTTCTGATAACATGTCCAGATCCATGAGACTAAGTCTCACTGTCCTTACTTCTAAGGGACATGCTGGTTGTACGTCTTCCAAACAGATTTATTCAATCTTCTGGAAGTCCGGGATATAGTCAGTATTCTTGGCCAACACTATAATTCAGTGCATCAGTTTTTCATCAGTCTTCCCTATGTATATTGTCCAGTCTCTATAACTTCATGACTTGGGTGATCTTCATTAATCATCTTCATTAATAAGTGTTTCAAGTCTTCTTCATTTCTAGCAAGGAAGGTTGTGTCATCTTCATATTGCAGATTGTTAATGAGTCTTCCTCCAATCTTGATGTCGCATTTTTCTTCTTACAGTTTAGCTGTAGAATATCAGTATTGAGGCATTTTAGGGTAGTTACTCATTTTCTGTGTGGCGTTGTGGGCTAATGTGCCAGACTGTAGAGCTGTTTGAATTGCGATGTTGGTGGTTCAAGCTCACCAGCTACTCCTTGGAACTCTATACAGGGTTGCTATGGGTCAGAACTGACTCGATGGCACTTAACAACAACTCATTTTCTTGGAAAGGCTGAAGGACTGTTTTCTGGCTTAGAATTTAATAAGTCATCTTAAGGGGTTGTAGCTCCTTTTAGAAAAGTATGTTCAAAGTGGGCATATTTAATTTTGGGGTGCCTTGTAACCTCCAGAAATTTTAGGTCTAAAGTATATGAAAAACATGCAAAAGATTTTATATGATCCCCAAATGTCCTGGTGTGGTGCTGCAAGGATAATGCATTGGACAGATAGGTCAGTTTGAACTACAAGGTCAGCAGTTCAAACCCACCAGCCACTCCAGGGTCACAATGAATCAGAACCAACTTGACGGTACTAAACAACAACAAACCGTATTGAAACCAAATTCATATGACCTTTCCTTACTTACTTCTTATGACTGAAGTGAAGACAAGAAAAATCAGTTTCATTGACTTTATGGTAGTTGTTAGTTTACAAATAAAACTCACGTATTTCATCTTTGCATTCAGCCTATGTAAGCTTACAAAAAGAATACTTGAGAAGAATTTCGTTTTCTCCCTCCCTACCACAGCCTCGGAAACCCGGTACAGGGTCGCTATGGGTCGGAACCGACTCGACGGCACCTAACAACAACAACAACCACAGGTAGTAGTGAGGGGCAGATAGATAGCATTTGTATCATGCTGTCAAATTCAGTTATGTTAAACTTGTTTGTTCATGTACTCTGCTTCCCAGTGATAGAATTTTACCATTAACCAAAAAAACCCCACCTTTGCCTTTATTACAAGTGTGTTTTACAGAGAGTGATAAGAAGCTTGGTTTATGACCTTGGTTTCTATTGAGTTATTTAGCAGCAATAGTCGCTTTATGGGGGCCTGACTAGAGAAGGGAAGATTTGTCTCATCTTAATCATTTATTTCATAATCACTGTTGGCCATATTTTGAAACCTACATCTTATGAGATGTGTACTTTTAAAAATAATATGAAGCAGTGTGTGGCTCCGCTTTAGTCAGGGTTGTTGCCAGGAAGAAAAGATCTATATGTATGTGTGTTACACATAAGAATGTGTGTATATATGAATTCTACATGATGCACACAAACACACACACACATATATATGAAGAAAAGGATTTTGATTTGGCAATAAAAAACACAATAAAATTTTCTCTTGCCAAATATTTTCCATTAAAGTCTCACCTTTTTCAATAATCCCAGTGCTAAAAGCTTAGACTATTTATATAAATGTCACCAAAAATGTAGTTTCTGTCCTTAGAAAATGTTTAGAAATGCACTTTGGGAGACATTTCACTTCTATTTCAGTCCCTTAGTTAGGTAAATGGAACTTCTATATTGCAATTTGAATTCCCCTCAAATTTAAAAATCAAAAGAAAATATCTTTAGCATGCAGTAAGGCCTTTGTTGTTGTTAAGTGCCATTGAGTCGATCCCGACCCATAGCGACTCTGTATAGGGTTTCTGAGGAGCAGCTGAGTTAAATTAAAGTTCTTACAGTGAGAAAGTTAAGTCAATGTGGTAAACTTCCTATTTGTTTAACAAATGGTACATTTGAGAACTCTTAGCTTAGATTTTATTAATTCACCTTCATTGCTGGTAAAATTTATATTCCTTGCCAATGTATCATTCTCCAGAAAGACAGTTCTTATTTGCTGATGATCGCTGTTCCCATCACCTTTTATGAAACAATCAAAATTATAGAGCCTAAACGATGATGTTCTTTTCAGGAGGACTTGGCCTTTTTTTTTTTCCTTCAGACTACATATTTGAGAAATGTTAACATATGATAAATGTTTGATTGATTGATCTAATATAAATAGATGAAGGTTACTCTTATTGACTTAAAGAGACAAATTCATCTACAAATGTTTTCCTTTGTCTACTGTGAGTGCCTACTATGTACTAGACACTGATAGAAATACTCATTTCATATGACAACTGCCGGGACAGGGAGGGATACTCACTAGCTGGATAGATGATGTTAAGTGCCATTCATAGCGACCATGTGTAGGGGTTCCAAGGAGCGGTTGGTGGCTTTGAACCACCAGGACAGGTGTTACTTAGGGTGAAATGAAAGGCAGTACACAATATGGGGGGAAATCAGCACAGCATGACTGAGGCAAAAGAAGGGATTGAGAGAGACACAAGAATGAAGGACAGTGCCAGTAAATCCTTATTCAGTCTGCATGCTGAGCTAATAATCCAAGAAACTGGATTAGATGAAGAAGAATGTGGCATCAGGATTAGAGGAAGACTTATTAATAGCCAGTGGTATGCAGATGACACAACCTTGCTTGCTGGAAGCAAAGAGTATTTAAAATACTTATTGATAAGAGGAAAGACTACAACCTTCAGTATGGATTGCACCTCAATGTAAAGAATACAGAAATCCTCACAACTGGATCAATAAATAACATCATGATAAACTGAGAAAAGATCGAAATTGTTAAAGATTTCATTTTGCTTATATTCACAATCAGCACTCATGGAATCAACAGTCAAGAGATCAATAGATGTATTAGGCAAGTTTCCTGTGAAAGACCTCTTTTAAAGGGTTAAAGAGCAAAGTGCCCATGACCCAACCCACCTCATCTACCTGTGAAAATTAGCCAGTGAATTGGGAAGAGAACTTTGTTAGGGAAGAGTTGTGAAAGTACCATGGAGTGTCAGAAGAACAAACAGATCTGTCTTGAAAGAAGTGCAGCCACAATGTTCCTTAGAAGCAAAGATGGAGAGACTCAGTGTCTCATACTTCAGACATGTTATCAGAAGAGCCAAGTCCTTGGAGAAGGACATCATGCTTGGTAAAGTAGAGAGTCAGTGAAACAGAGGAAGACCCCCAATGAGATGGATTGACACACTGGCAGTTACAGTAGGCTCAAACATAGCAATTGTAAGAATGGCACAGGAGTGGGCAGTATTTCATGCATAAGGATGTTCTGAGTCAGAACAACAGTAAATGTTATAACGTATACAATTCTGTAACAACAGTAATAATAATTTCTGAGTGTACACTTTGTTGTTGTTAAGTGTTGTCGAGTCAGTTCCGACCCATAGCAACCTGTATAGGGTTTCCAAGGAGCAGCTGGTGAGCTCGACCCACCAACCTTGCAGTTCAAATGACTTTGCAGTCTGGTACATTAACCCCCACAGCACCACACCAGGACTCCAGAGTATATACATGGGTAAATATATATGCTAAATAGGTAAGGGAAGTTGTATGGGAGTGTAACAGGTATGCATACATAGGTGTGGCTGTAGATACTTCTGTATACTCATGTACAGGTATGTGCCATTTAATGTCCATTCAAACAGTGTCCAACTGCATATACATCTGTGGTCCCATAAGATGATCATAGAGTTCAGAAATTCTGATCAGAGAACAGGACATAGCAGATACGCCTTGCTAAGTAAAGAGATCTCTCTCCACTAACTCTCTGGGTCCCATGTCCACCCCAGCCCTGGGCAGGAAAGTGTTCTGACACTCATTCTGTCCTACTGAGCTTTCCTCAGGCCGGGGCCATTCAGATGCCACCAGAGACTGAGGCTGCTGCCTCCCCACTGGGCCTGGATGCTTCGTACATGTTGTCTCGGCCCAAGACCAAGGCTCCTCCAACAGTAATGAAATGACTGCCACCGCTGAGTGGTCTGCAATGTGGCAGTGAAAAGAGGAGGAACAGGAAAGGTGGCTGGGTGGAGGAGGGGTGGCTGGACTGGACTAAATTAAAGCCATTTAGGTTGAGCAGAGAAGACAGGCAGGGAGGAAGAAATGGGGAGAGTAAGCAAGCAGGCTAGGAGCTTCCAGCTGGATGGTGAGTGCATGCTGGAGTGGGCAGACAGGAATGGTGCAGGCAGAACCAAGGCTTTTGTGCAGGTTTCGGCACAGGTCCCAGGCCTCCCCGATGATAGTCCGTCACACCTCTCTCCTGTGCATATATAATATATATATGGTGTATACACAACATCCAAATCACATAACATCCTAGTTCACAGAATATAGTATGGACTTAAATGATACATATTTGTATAATAGAGCACATAGTGAGTAGAGTTCATTCAGAATTGAATTACTGGACTGGAAGGCTAAGGACCATGGTGATGGCTGTGTGCTCTCAACTCATAGTGGCCTTGTATAGTGTTTCTGAGGCGGAAATCTTTATGGAAGCAGAAAGCTTCATCTTCCTCCAAAGAGCAACTAGTAGATTCAAACTGCTAACGTGCTTATTTAGCAACTCAGCTTGTAATCCAGTATGCAATCAGGGCACCTATACTACTCTGTGGTAAACAATTTCACTTTTATTGTAGGGTAAGCACTGGACCGGGAGGTCAGTTTGAACTACAAGGTCGGCAATTCAAACGCACCAGCCGCTCCTCGGAAACCCTATGTTGTTGTTGTTGTTGTTGTTGTTGTTGTTGTTGTTGTTGTTGTTGTTGTTAAGTGCCGTCTAGTCGGTTCCAACCCATAGCGACCCTGTAAACCTTTACGGGAGCAGAAAGCTTCATCTTTCTCCCATGGAGCAGCTGGTAGTTTCCAACTGCTGACCTTGAGGTTCGCAGCCCGATTCATAACCACTATGTTACCACAGATCCCTATACAGGGTCACTATTGAGTTGGATCCAACGAACGACACTTAACGACAACAACAGGTCAATTAGCAAAACGTAGTTCATAAGTATAATTTTCTATATCTGGGTTTTTTAAAAAAACTTGCAAATGGCTTACTTCATTGTACTCTTTCCAACTGGAGCAAAGGAGAATGAAGAAAGCCTGAAGACTTGAGGAAGCAATTGTTGTTGTTGTTGTTGTTAGGTGCCTTCGAGTTGGTACCGTCTCATAGTGACCTTATGTACAACAGAACGAAACACTGCCCGATCCTGGGCCAACCTCACTATTGTTACCATGCTTGAGCCTGTTGATGCTGCCACTTTGCCAATCCTTCTCCCTGGGGGTCTTCCTCTTTTTCTCTGACCCTCCACCTTACCAAACATGATATCTTTCTTAATTAATTAATCCTAATTAGTGACCTACATGAACCAGCCTCCTCTAGCCTGAGACCAGAAGAACTAGATGTGCCTAGCTACCAGCTACTGTGACCAAGACACCAGTAGAAGGTCCCTGTTAGAATAGGTAAAAAACGTCAAACAAAATTTAAATTCATGAAGAAAAAAAGATCAAACTTATTGGTCTGAAAGAGACTAGAGAAACTCCTGAGACCATCAGGCTAAGCCTACCTTCTCATTTAAAGACACTCCAGAGGCCTCCTTTCAACCAGTTAATAGACAGGCCCATAAAAAAAGCAATAACGCCCAGGGAAAATGTAATTGCTCCTTAAAACAATCTGCTATATGAGACCTAGAGGGCAATGTTTGCCCAAAGTCAATGTCAAGGCAGGAAAAGGACAGAGAAACTGGACAAATGCCAACAGGAAACCCAGGGAGGAAGATGGGAGAGTGCTGACACATTGTGGGAGTTGTAGCCAATGTCATGGAACAATCTGTACATGAACTATTGGTCGGAAAACTCATTTACTATATAAGCTTTCACCTAAAGCACAATAAAATGTTGGGGGGAAATGTAGTACCTTATAAAATAGAAGGTATGGTCTCAGTTTTGCAGATGAAAAAACAGATTCAGAAACATTGTCTAACTTGCCCAAGGTCGTCCAGCTCACCAGGATTCAAATTTAGGTTTTTCAGACTCAAAAATTCAGGTTTTTCCCAAAGTATAACATTTCCCTTTGCTTATTTGACTTATTTAGTTTGTTATTTTTTGTAGCACTTACTACTTTCTTTTAAAAATTATAAAAATACATTTACTCCAGACCGATTTTGCCAGCTGTTTTTAAAAAACTATATACCTTAGACTTACTGATACAATTTTTATGTAAAATCAATGGGCCCCTTTTGAAGTGTAGTTTGATGAGCTTTATGCAACCACTACCACAACAATCAAGATCTAGAACATTGACAATTCCATCTCCCAGAAGTCCCTCAGGCTCCTTATAGTCAACCACATCCTGTCTCTACTGACCTATAGTCTATTCCTAAAGTTCTACCTTTTCCAGAATGTGGTGTAAATAGAACCACACAGTAGCCTTTGCTCTCTGGTTCTTTCACTTCGGAATATGCTTCTAAGATCCATCCATGTTGTTACAGGTAGTCTAATTCCTTTCATTGCGAAGTTGTCTTTCATTGTAAGTTTCACAATGTATTCATCCATTCATCAGATGATGGATATTTGGATTGTTTCCAGCTTGTCATTATGATGAATAAATTGCAGCAAATGTTTGTGTTCATGACTTGTTTAATTTTAGAATTTTAGAGTTAGTGTCTATTTTCCTGAGTGACATGGCTTTCTCAGAAATGACTAGTTCCTAGGTCTCTTCCGGTTTCTATCAGGTCCAATTCCAACTCCATAACCCTCTAGAACAGAGTAGTACTCTAGCCTCATAGGGTTTCCATGACTGTATCTTTATGGAGGGAGCACAATGGCTTCATAGGCTAAGCACTGGACTGTGAGCCAAAAGATCAGCGGTTCAAGCCTACCAGCTGCTCCATGGGAGAAGGATGAAACTTTCTGCTTCCCTAAAGATGTACAAGCCTCAAAAATCCTATACAAAGCCACTATGACTCAGAACCTACTCAGTGCCACTTAACAACAACAAAACCACCATTTTTATAGAGGCAGACTGCCACAGCTTCCTGTTACAGAGTAGCTAGTTCACTATACAACAATAAGATACCTCATTTGCGGTATTCAGTCCTCTGTTAAAAATTGGGAATGAAGGAGCTTGGCTGCTTTCAAATATTGGTGGGTAATCTGTGACGTTTGAGACATGTTTTTTTTAAAAAACTTCAAATCACTGTAGTAGTAGGAAGATGCTATGAAATGAAGTCTAACGGAACTATAGTGTCACTGGTTTCCATTCCAACTGTTGTTGTTGTTGTTGTCAGGTGCCATCGAGTCGGAACCGACTCATAGCGACCCTATGCACAGCAGAACGAAACAATGTTCGATCCTGGGCCAACCTCACTAC